>NW_014577084.1:879694-935260 GCF_000485595.1 Priapulus caudatus
CCTGGTGGGTAATCGTCCTGGTGGGTAATCGTCCTGGTGGGTAATCGTCCTGGTGGGTAATCGTCCTGGTGGGTAATCGTCCGGGTGGGTAATCGTCCTGGTGGGTAATCGTCCGGGTGGGTAATCGTCCTGGTGGGTAATCGTCCGGGTGGGTAATTGTCCTGGTGGGTAATTGTCCGGGTGGGTAATCGTCCTGGTGGGTAATCGTCCGGGTGGGTAATCGTCCTGGTGGGTAATCGTCCGGGTGGGTAATTGCCCACCAGGATATCATTCCTGCTTACGCTGCGTGGCTTACGCGGGTGAGCATACGGGCGCGCGCTCATGTGTGTATCATAGGTGTTGTAAAAAGCCGAAAAATAAAGCCTCAAACGCCACTAGTAAGCCTAGCCGAAAAACATCTCTAGTATGACTCTGCGTGTGTGCGCGTGCGTGTGTTGTGTTTGTGTAGACGATCGTGCGGGCGTGTTAGTGCGAACGTATAATGCCGTGTGTGGTTCACGCTTCTCTGATCCCTGAGGTCTGCCATGCAGCTCAGCTAAAAACAAAAAATGTATTCCACTGTCTAGTATCTCTGCGAACCCAGTGTCTTCATTTCAATTACTTACTCATGTTTTGTTTGTTTTCAGATGACGTCTCAATCTTACTTGTGCGTTTCAACCACAAAAACCACAGTGTAAGTACAGAGACATGATCTCCTGTTATATGTGTAATAATGATTTTTTATCAGTTTGCTTCCGCGAGTTTATTTTCCCGAGTGCATATATGATTATTGAACTGTCTGCCCGGCAATCGGAAAGCGATGCGTTTCTTTTCATGCACGGCAGTTCAAGATAGACTCCTCGCGGAATATAAATAAAGATCTTGGTACATGCAGTTAGTGATACGTTGTAGCGCTACTGCGTTAAGCTCTACTCTCGGGTTCTTATCAGTGGCCTAATCCAATGACAACTGTCGAGTTTTTAACTGTGAACAATATACTTGATGCTAGTTCTATGCAGTAACTGCAGAAATTGAAACATCGTCTTTGTAAGAAAGTGCACGCACTGCGTCATCTACCGTTGGCTCTCGGTTAATATGTCAAGCAGCAGTATAGAAACATAGCCTCGAAACAACTCACAAAATTGCTAATAGTAGCCCATAAGAAATCCGTTTGGAGGATGTTTTTGGCAACCCTGTTCTTTACGATACACCACAATGCCTGTGATCATGATGACTCACGCCAAGGTTGGCTTTCGCAAAGAGGCTCATTCGTGCCAAGTTTGTATGCAGATGTAATTGTCAGTCGTCTGAGTATGGCACGCTACGTTGCTAGGAAGAAATATCCGACTAATAGCTGACAATGAGAGCAATCTTTCCAGACTGCACTGCTGCAATTAGTACTGTACTACTTTTTAATGTCCTGTGGTAAAATTGAGGATTATACAATGCAAATCGTTGTGTATTTTTCAGTGACTGTTACAACCAACGAAGTGTAATCATACAACGAGGTTCTCAATGAACTCTGTTATAATCCCCTAGTCTGTGGTCACTTTTACGCAGTCTCAATTAACTGCCTATGGATCAAAACACACCTGTACAGGACTCGTCCATGCGCTTATTGAGCAAACGTTTGTGACAAAATTTACGATATATCGGTCATCCGCTATGAAGCATCCGTGCGTTTGCTGTGTAAAACTACATTTTGAATGTGTAGCTTATTGGAGGTAATGGGTCTTACAGCGGTTCAGGCCAGGAGGGAGACTACGAGGACAACAGCGATGATGAAGACTTGCAAAATTTCTCCTTGTGCGTACCCGCTGAGAGTTCCTCGACTCATCGTCACCAGATCACTCAGGAAGAAGCAGGCTTGGAACCGATTTCTCATCCTGCAATACAAGAAGACTTGTTGCATGGTGTTGAGCCGTCTCCAGACAGTGACAGAGCCACCCTTGAACAGGATATAATGAAGGTTGCATACTCGTGCCGCCATCTACAAACTACTTTATTTATTAACCGCTTAAATATTCAG
Source organism: Priapulus caudatus (assembly GCF_000485595.1). Taxonomy (NCBI): domain Eukaryota; kingdom Metazoa; phylum Priapulida; class Priapulimorpha; order Priapulimorphida; family Priapulidae; genus Priapulus; species Priapulus caudatus. The sequence continues at coordinate 881,703 of NW_014577084.1, forward strand.
AAAGATGACTTCAGTGGCATATGGCCAAATTAGTATGCCAAGCATGCATGATTTGCGGCCTAACGACCCCAAAAAATATACATACGTACTTATTTTATAACCGTCACTTACTCATTTCTTGAAACAATGACTTATGAAATTTTTTCTTTACATTACAATAACAGCCTCAATATTAATTATTATATAACATATCCGTTTTGCTTACCAATAACAATTCATTGTTGCTTCTCTGACCGTTGATTTGATGAAACGTTGAATTCACTAGCATTAAAATTATTTGTATTTTTAGTTCATCCAACTATGGGAAGAAGAAAGAGAAGTCAATCAGCAATTGATTGAAAATCTTGACAGGAGCAATGAACGAATTCGCGACCTCGGGGATGAGCTGGGCTTCGTATCTATGGTAAGCTATAGTGTTTCTATACTGTGTTTCACGTTTACTGTCTGTCGGGTGTAGCTATACTATATACTATACTATGCTAGCTATACTATACTAATTTGTTTATGTATTCATGCATGTCTTATATACTATATCCACATCGTTCCCACTTCTGTGTCTTTATTATTCCAAATTTAGTTACGTAATTTATGCTGTAATAAATAATGTGGTTGGGCTTGGTTAACCGCCGTCAACGTCATTGTTGAGATGACAACTTGCTTTTTCAGTCAAGATATTTGATTATCTGATGTTATTTTATCCAGTGTTGTTGTTTACTTGCAGGATCTCCACAAGTTGTTGAAGGAGAACAGAAGTCTCAAGGAAGAGAATGAAGATCTGGCAATGGAAAACCAGGCTCTTATCAGTGCTATACAAAACATTAAAATATAAATCAAGGCTCGAATTGCAACCTAGTATAACGTGACCCATGCATTGTATTCATTAACCATGTTTTGCTAAACTTGAGGTTATATTTCTATCAAAGCTTTTGTCAAACTGTGAATGCTGCAAATAATAGTGATTATGCAGTAATGCCCCACGTTACGACCACCCGGGTCACCTAAATTCGCATGCATAATTTGTAAACTATGACCACCTTATTCGCAATACGTAATGAAATTTCGCTGTCGCATACTTTAAAAAAAGAATAAGAGCGTTTTCTACTGGGAGACGCATGCGTGCACATAGATGCAAGCGTGTATGTGGACGTGTGCCTACCTACACACACGCGCATGCGTGCACGCACATGCGATCGTGCACACATGCATACGCATGCACCATTATATTCCTATTCCATTATATTCCTTCCCTTTCCTCCTTCCTCCCTAGATTAATTCTAATGTTGCCATTATAATCCTTCAAATTTTTCGAAACCACTTTTAAATAGCCTTTCACACAATGTACCTCCCCCCCCCCCCCGTCGCGACCTCGGTCCCTATGTCGAACAAAAATGCTGATGGCACCCTTGCTAGCTGATAATAGTGCCCCTCCCTCTTCCTCCTATTAACTGCAAATGTGAGCGCTCCCTTTCCCTCCCAGTATTGTCATGATACTGTGTTACATCATTAATTAAATTAATCAATGTGTGCGTTTATAAAGGTTTACTTCCATTCATACTTGTCGTATCTTTCTAGTTTGAAAATTTTCCGTAGAAACACATCTACAGGTAATGGCAGCTACCATATACGTATAAAGAAAGCTAGTCAAAAGGGAAACATTATTCACGCTACGAATTATCGTGATACAACGGTTTCCCTGGGACGTATCATTTCCATAACGCGGGGTACCACTGCATATGATTATGGTTTAATATAGCAGGATAGGATTAAAAACGCATAGAAGCTCTTACTGGTGAGCAGTTGGATCCTGCCTTTGGCTAAGACAACATGAATGCGCCATGTCTTTCTGCGTAGTATTTATTTACTGCATAATATCATTTTCGTATGCGTATTTGCCAGCCAGTTAAAAAACAGCAACAGTTATGCTTATAATTAATCAGGTGTTTACCGTGTGGCGCTTGTCAGAGCCGTAGCTGCTGACTCATTTTGCCTTATTGGGATGGGGTAAAGACATACGTGGTACATGTTCTGGGCAGTTGACCGTAAACACTTCGTGTTTGCATGCTAATGACCATGTAATATTTTCTCCGTTGATCTGTTAGGTGGCAACTGCCCTTTTGTCCCTGCTAGCTTCAGCCTTGCTAGTACCTGCTAGCTGCAGCCTTGCTAGTACCTGCTAGCTGCAGCACACAATATAGCACTTAATTTTCATTGGATAGTGATAGCTAGTGTTAACAATAGACAGGTGTACGTTTTGCCCTTTGAGGCATTTTGCCCAATGGTCATACATACATGACACTGCTCTTATTTTTTATTAAGATTTTTCTAATCGCGATAAATTAGTTTGTTTTTTGGCCTTTTTATGGGTGGGTTTTATATGTAATGATGTTTTGATCAATAGCTATTAACGACGTGCTAAGGTGTGGCTTTTGTATGCAATACACTCGGTATACTATAGTTGTATTTAAAAGTTTTATAAGGTTTGGGAGTAATCTTGTGAGTAACACCTAACTGATGGGAAGTTGATAATATTAGTGAAAAATTTATCACTGGACTTACCGTCATTGTTGTTGTATATATAGTGTATACATTGTATCAAATAGTATCATATAGTGAGAGAGAGATGATAAACAAGGAAAACTCCTACTCTAGATGGTTATAATTTATGTCTGATTACTATTTCTTTTTTTATAAAGAGATTTGTAATCTTATATAATCTTCACGAATGTGACTCACATGATATATAATTCTAACTTGTGATTGTTGCAACGTCAACGTAATTCGTTACATGAAATGTGGAAATTACAAAATGAAAATGATACTTCTAAAGATATATGCTATTATAATGATGGGTTATAATTAGTTATATAATATAAACCAATTAGATGTAGGCCGCATATACTGGCCATTTATTTTTAGTTATTTTTTTATTTTCTAAAATTAATTCTGCAATCCTGTTCACATTGATTCCTGCGGTAACCATTTTTCAGAATAACTCTAGAAGGAAATGGCTTAGGCTATTTATATTTAGCGTGTAGTATAACTGTTCGGAGATCAGGAAATGTTCAGGATGGACATGGTAAAAACTTTTCCAGTTATAAACTATTTTCTGGCACATTTTTCTGCATGGATTATTCTTTTTATATGTGTCTGTAGTTAGGTATGTGTAGTGATGTTTGTCACCCTAAAATAGTGGGTTCGGTGGAGAATGCTTTTTTTCTCGAGAAAGCTTTTTATGCGGTCTCAAACTCTCAACGCATACCACCATGTTTAGCTAAAGAGTGGAATTTCCGTATTCAACTTGCAAGTGACAACTCAATTTATGAGGAACAACACAAATTCGCGTTTCATGCATGTCTGCTTTTCATTATTTATGTAACGTGAGTTTCTTTCCATTGGATCACAATGTTCAAATTAGGTAGAACCATAGATATGTAGGCCTACAAACACATGTGTTTTTATATATTTATAGTAATACTAACGTAATTAAAATAAGCAATAAGAACTTAATAAAATAATGTTAATTTAATAGTATTTCGTGAGAGATCAAGTACTGGGTTGCATGTGAATTTTTCCTTTACGTCTTTTTTCATATAGTTGAATAGTGATATTCTCAAGTGACAATATAATCAAATGCGTTATATGTATTACAAAATCTCTGAAAATTAGGAGAAATTTTGCTTGAAATCTATCTTAATAAAGTAATGAGTTGATGCTCGTTATTGTATAAAAAATGAACATATATGTTGGAAAATAATAAACATTGTTTTTAAAACATCAACATGTCGTACACCATGAGTAGTTGATGTTATGATATACGCATGTTGTAGAATAGACAAGTGCATAAAACACCATAAGGGCGTTTGACCGCGCCTAAAAACTAGAAAGCAGTTCAATCCGCTCAAGCAAGCCGAATAATACCCAAGCAACGATTATATCGTACTTTTTCACCTATAACACAAAGCCTATGTACAAAGGCAACATTTCAGTTATTAGGTATGGGTATGGAAGTATAGTTAAGAAAGTGAGAGAATGGTGTAGAAATTTCTCATGCCCACCTACTAACTAGCACTAGCACAATCACCAACATTTTTTCGCACAGGTTGCTCGACCCTTCCGCGACTAATGTTAGACGTTTTATATTTGTTGAAATTATGCAATTGAAGCGGAGAGCACATCTCCACGGGAACTGTTGTTTTATTGGCATTGTACATTCACAGCAGAAAGCACATACTCACGACAGGCGCGGATCCAGAGGATAATCGATACTACATATGCGATGCCTACGTCATGAGACATTGTAGGAAATGTCGTTGGCGATGTATCAGGTGAGCGCTCGCTGGACGGCGTTTCGTGCTACGAGTAAATAATTACACGCTTGAGTGAAATTTCATATGGCGACAGGCGCGGATTCAGCAGTCTAAATTCTGAAGAAAAGTGCGAGATCAGTCGCCGAATGTGGAGCGGGGAGCATTGTCCCGCAGATTTTTTTTATAAGGAATACGATTACAATCCGATAGACTATGGTCACGATTCTTCTATTTCTAAGCACTTTATTCCGTTCAAACTAAGAAGGAAATAGTAACCCGATCCGAGAAAAAAAGCAGGCATACAATCACGATAAATGAGTTCTGAACCCCTGGACTCCGGGTGGACCCGCGCCTGCACGAGTAGTTTACTATGAAAAATATATTTACCAATGCTCCACTTTAATAGATGTATTGGCTCGAAGACTTCCGGAATTTTCTAATACTGTAGCATGCTGTGTGATTAAATCTGTGTTAGCGCATGCATAGTATTTGTTAAAATACATGTATTGGTATGCTGAAATTATAGATGTAAGTAGAGAGTATAGAAAGTAGAGAGCGCATAGTGACGAGTGTTTTGCTATAATATAAAACGTGTAACAGGGTCGTAGCTATAGCCTCCGGGGAGGGAACAGCTGAATACCTTGGGTTTTTAAGAAATTAATATGACTAATAAATGTAAAAAATTGTCAAATACATATGATACAAAATTCAATAAATCGTCAATTTAGCGTAACCTTGTCCTAAATGCGATTTATTTCATGAGTCCGCAATTAAGTAATCTTCGTCATTACTCATTTAGGTTACGAAATTTTCCCTCCTGCTCTCTTTGAATTCTCCAACGCCATGTTGTTGCAATGCTAATAATTGACGCTGTAATAATTGTTGGTGCAATACATTGTTGCTGATAATTGCCTCACCTCATATAACGGGTACAGTTATGGAATTAAGCCCGGCGCACACGTGAGTTATTTTACTCAAGTAAAATGACGCATGAGTCAAATTACTCAACGAAAATCCGCCGCACACGTCAGTAAAATGACTCATGCGTCATTTTACTTGAGTAAAATAACTCACGTGTGCGCCGGGCATTACGTACCGCACAGAGAAAGATGATGCAACAAATTAGCCGCAAAAGCGCGGACCGAAAATCGTTCGGTACAATCTTCGCTTTAAGAAGAGTGCTTATGGGATTTTATTCATTTGTGTTTCGTGTATTAGATTAGTTGATTTTAACCAATTCCAGCAGCTACCATATTACCAAATACTAATATGTATTATTATTATTATATAATTATACTAATATATAACAAACAAAGCAAAAAGCGCGCACCGTCCAAAAACAATTTCGGAGCGGTTATGAAAAAATACAGGTATATATACAAAAACACGCACATGATTTGTCGGTCGGACGGCCAATACTTTATTACTCAACTACAAGAATGGGAAGGAGTCTATGTTTCCCGGTTGCGTTTATAAACCTGATAAAAGATACATGGGATAGATCAATGCTAGGCCCATATCGACCCGTCTATACCGCGGCAAATTCATTTGAGTGCCAATGGATTTATAGAATGATGGGTTCTGGTAAAGTGGATGGTAAGGCCGAAACAGGCTAGGGGCGAGTATGAAGGACGTGCAAGTGTGCTGCTTGGGAACATGATGAGTTGGTATTACTATTAGGACGCAGCAGGGAAAAGGTGTATGATAGGTAGATTGTGAGGAGAATACCATATGGTAAGAAATACGGGTGTGGTATGGAGAGATACATATAGATGGCCAAGCGCTTGGATTATAAAGGGAGGCAGAGTGAACACCTGCGTTTAAATGAATGATTCTCTGGGTTCGTCGTATACTATGAAAAAATTAATTATATTAGCAAAAGACACTAAAATATTTCGGTAAATTTGATCTCTCTTGATGATAAGGAGCTGCTGCTACCTGGCGATGGTTTCTGGAACTAGGTGGAAATTTTTGCTGTTTGGCGCCATGTTGCTACGTGAGTCGGAACGAATGAGGAATAGCCAACACCCCTCTGCGATGCAATGACATTTTCGACATGTTCATTATGGTTTTTGTTACACAGTGAATGTCTACTATGGCTCGGTATTTGATCCTATATCCACTGTGTGCTGTGCATAGGCGCCTATTTTTATGAGCGATAGATCGTTAGGATGTTATCGTATTGGTAAATATGTTCATATGGATCGTGCATTGTCCGATTTCGCCGGAGGACACATTTAAAGAGTGATGTGATGTCTGCGTTGCTATCCTACTGTCGTTAGAATAATTTTGTGAATTTTCTTTCTTTTCCCCCGCTCATTTTAGGTGCATGAGTGACTGCGTACCGTATTATTCAGTTTATCAATATACACGGACAAGTGTAGCATCGATCAGGGATAAGCGGTAACCTATTTCGTGCGTAGAAATGGCCAAAGAACTCGGTAAAGATCCCTTGACATACGAAAGGGAGAAGCAGGCATTTCTCGACGAGCTGAAGCAATTTCATTCGTCAAGGAGGTAAGCAGTTCAGTAATGATAGTTGATACCTATATATCCCTATTTTAATGTCTGAGTTCTAATAAAATTAATCAGGATCATCCCAAGTTTTCCTTATGTGTGCTTGTTATTGTATTTACAGAACTCCTCTGAGTCGTTTACCTACAATAAGTGGCAGGGAAGTGGACTTGCATCTGCTGTACCACAAAGTAACGTCGTTGGGTGGCTGGAACAAGGTAGGCCTACCTAATTCAGTGCTTAACTGTTGACTGTTGTCACGTGACTACTATCGCTACAACACTGCTCCACAGTTCAAGTTCAAATTTACCTCCACAGCTTAGGTCATCTAGACATTATTGCACATGCAGCCACTGTACTGTGTGGGATTGATTTAGATCAGCTGCGCATTGCATGCACTGATGCAGTCCGCGAGCAGTGTTCTCCTGTGTGTGCTTTGGTACAGCATATGTGCATTTGGCGATTTTGTTCCAAATAAACTATAAGGATGAGGGCAGGGCATGAAATTTAGATTTTTTTACTGTCCCAGGGGCTGGTAACAGCAGTTTTTTTTACCGGCCTTCTGATTTTGTTTTTTTGAAAATAAAGAAGACTGACTGAGTCTTGTTTGTCCAAAAAATGTTGTAGTGTGCAGCATCGCTTAGTAGCTATTAAACAGACTATCATGCAGATCGTGATTGATGTCCAAAGTGTTTTTGTTACTGTCATGTGTCACGCTTCCACTCTCGATTTCAAATTTGTAAAATGTTGATAAATCATGGTGTGATATCCTTCAAGTAAAACAGTAATGTAGGCTATTTGCTCATTAATGCTATCAATAAATATGTAGGTATTCGCTATCACGGCTGAAACCACCAGCTCAGAGGGCCGGTGTTTTGCCAATGTTACTGGCCCTCCAAATAATTTGCCGGCATATGCCATTGGGTCGGTGCTAATTTTGCGCCCTGGGAGGAGATTTTGCAAAGGAAGTGTGTAACTGCCAGTCTATGTCAGGTCACTTAGTGATAAGACTAATCCTACTGATTTCGACAATGTCAGTTTGTTTAATCCTGTTAAACCTACTATGTTTATATCATGTACAGGTGAAGGTGTATGCGTAGGAATGTGTGTAGACAGTGCCAGACTTATTTATGTATGCTGTCTTCCTAAAATAATTACAGTAGCTTATCTGTACCTGTTTGCACCCACACACGCATGCACACAACATGCTTACATATTGCGCACATACATACAGATGTAAACTGACCGTTTATACGTCTAGGTAGCCTTTGATCTGTCACATAAGTATTTAATAATTGCTATACATAATTTGCATGTATTTGCTAGTTTTTGAAGTTATCGTGTTTAATGAGTAACTGTGTAGGAATCCCACTAGGTTTCACAACCAACAAGAATTTTGGTTGTGATTTGATATCGCAGATGGTAACAAGCATCAGCTTGTAACCAGGAAGTGGGTATATAGATATATGTTATTATATATATATCAATATCAAGAGCTAATAAACACCTAGAGTGTACAACAGGAAAACAGTGCTATTTCACGGCAATATTATTCTACTTTGCCTGCGAATCTAGAATAAGTTCATGGTATTGCCTTTTAAGCAGCATTCTTTGCTCTCTAAAACAAGACCAACTGCTTGTCTCTACGATACTCCTAGGCCGAGATATTGGTTCGTAAACCTCCCCTCCCACAGGCCTCACGTCACCTCGCATCCAGATTATTCCCGAACCTTCTTGCCTTTTGCAGGTTAGGAAAGTCGCTTCGTGAGAGTTCTTTATTTCCGCGATGACTTTATGAATGAACGGCGTTTCGGTTATCATCGGTGACTTTCAGGGCATCACCTAGGCCCTTATCTCCCATTATCTTTTCTAGCAGGCTAATGCCCGTAATGATGGAGCCTTGTTTTCTAAATTAATTTTCTACAACGCAGCTCAGTTACTATGGTGTAGTAAGAGTACCAAATTTGGGCATGTGACATCAATTATCAGCGCTCCAAGCGGCGCCACGATAGCCAGAATCATTAAGCATGAGAAGGTTCGGGAATAATCTGGATGCGAGACAGCGTGAGGCCTGTGGGAGGGAAGGTTTACGAGCCAATATCTCGGCCTAGGAGTAGCGTAGAGACAAGCGGTTGGTCTTGTTTTAGAGAGCAAAGAATGCTGCTAAATGCAATACCATGAACTTATTCTGGACTCGCAGGCAAAGTAGAATAATATTGCTGTGAAATAGCACTATTTCCCCGTTTTCCCGTTGTACACTCTATGTATTTATTAGCTTTTGATATATATGCATGGTGTGATATTTGCGTAGTACTAGGGTATTAAAGGATGGAATGATATCTAATTAAATTTGGCACAATTTCGTATAGAATTGTTGACCCATGAAAGCCATGGGAGCATGTAATTTTGCCATAGTCATGCATGCACACCCACCTGATTATTTCTTTGGTTAATTTTAAGGTCAGTGACCAAGAGCGATGGGGAGAACTTCTGGGACTATTTCATTTACCAAGAGCATGCGGTAATGCAACTGAAGCCCTTAAGCACATTTACATCCGGTAAGAAAATCTGTACGATTCATAGGTGTATATGTGTGCGTGCGTGTGCGTGCGTGTGTATTTTTTATTGCAAGTAATGTGGGTTTGTCAGCACAGTAATTGTTCATACAGTCCATAGTCTGAAACTACCAGATTTATTCACGGGCGAGTTAAATTTAGTAAAAACTATTCAGGAGGACTATCTGACAGTCAGGGTCAACAAAATTAGGCACCGTTAGTTTTTGACTAACACAAAGACACACTTTTCTGCAAGTTGTTATAACTTGATTTTATGTAAATGAAACCACCAATTATCAAATATTCGTTATCACGCACGTTAATCAGTAACATGGACGAGCCGTGTTTGTTACTTATGGTGTGACATAGGCTACCAGATTACAAAATTAAGTATTCCGTGTAACTACCAGGCAAAAAAATTTGAATTTCGCACTGCCTCGTGAACAATTCCTATACGTTTTCATCCTAATGTTGTGAGTTTCAAACACAAACAAATGGTAGGTTGCAAGCAGAGAAAAAAAATGCACAAGCAAGAAGGAATTATTATTTTCTCTATGTTGCTGTAACTGTGCAGTAAGAATGATCAAAGTTCTTGAGATGAACATGAACCAATGGAAAGGCATGAAGAGACTTGCTACGTATATATATGTCGTAATATACATAATATATATATACAGTATGTTCCAGTCATTAATAGGTTATCGTACCAGTGTGATTGTGCATAGATTGAATAAGTGTTTCGCTTTCGTGTTCTGCGGTGAAGCCAGGGTTCAACCGTTCAAGGCGGAAGAGGTGCTTTTCTTTATGGTCGGTCTATACTTGGTAATCTGGCGTAAGCTAACTAGTATTTGCTCATGCGTAGTGTAAGAGTCCCCCGGTCAGATCAGCTGTTCCAGCGGGTGCGTACTGTTACTATAGCTCTCCTGCTCTCGCTGGCTGCTGTGGTAGAGGTCACAAGTGGGCCATGTGTGGGCGATATTGCACTGGGTGGAGAGAGTGAGCGTGGTGTAGTGTAGAGGCTGTGTTGGTGCTGCTGCTGCTGCTGCTGCTGTAACATGTACACCCGGCAGTGAACGCATCACGGTCACGTGTGAGTGGGTGTGATGCTTTAATATTGACCGTTGGCATGCGTAAGTATTTCATTCACGACGTTTGTACTCTCGTGTTGCAAACGGTAGCAGGTGTATGCATACGTGCGTGCGTGTGAGTGCCTGTGCGTGTGTACATGGCATCGACCACCCACCACTGAAGCCACAAAAGAGCTAACCACTTTTATGGGGTGTACCTCAAAGGGGAGTATGGTTTCAATGTAGCTGTTAAGATTTTGATGGCATTCTGATCGGAGCATGTGTTATTTTGTCCATTTCACGGGCAGCTAATAAGTGAATGTGGGGCGTTTACTGCTAAAACACATTTCCTAATATTTCTTCAATGTATTTTGGAATGGTATTGATTGAATGTAGTCAGTCAAATGTGTTGTGAAGAAATTTCTTGTCCTGAAAGTTTGCAAAGCAGAATAATTTGGGAAGATGTCCCAGGATTACTTACATATAATTTCTTTACTCACCTGTAGTATGCTGTCAGTTCTGTACATTGAATCATCGAATGACTCTTACTCCGATACATTCCAGCTGCCTATTGATACCTTGTGCTTTTGTGCAGATATGACTCATCAGAAGTACTCTGTAAAAGTCAATATGTTATTATGTCTTGGTCGAGTTAATTTCTGAATATTCTGCTTGCTGCTCCCCAAGGGTTGTAAATCTAAGAAATGTTATAAGCTATTTTGTGTAATTATATATATGCGAGTCAGAAGACGGGCTGTGTTGGCGGAGGCAATGTATTGATCGACCGTTGTGTTGCGATAACAACGTTGCCATCTATTTACAGGACTGACATAAACGGTGGGATAATGTTGGGTGTATTTCTATCTTCTTTGAACAAACCGTGTTCTGTTCATAGATTTTGTTTGTGCATAGGGGCATAAGGCATATACATGCATTGCACGCATCCACACATACATGCGCGCGCGCGCGCGTAGCTGCGGTGGTAGGTGTGATCTTTATAATATTTGCAGCCTTAATGGTTAAAAAAAAGCATTTTGACAATGCAATTTCTCTTATTTGTGGGGTTGAATGCCGCTTTATTGTTATGTTGTCTTGACTGTCTGTCTGACTCTTGTCTTGTTGTGAATTTGTATGTAGTATTCTTGTGTGTATGTAGTTTGCCTGACTTCAATCTGTTCATACTTCAGGTTTGTTCTTACCTCACGTAGGCAGGGATAAAAGTTTTGACCAAGGCCAAGGGAATGCTATGTATTCGTTCATCCAATAAAGGGGGAATTCTCCAGCAAAATGGGGTTGTCTAAAGTTCAAACCTAAAATAACATGCCAGAATGAAATAAATTTATCTACTTGTACATTGCTATAGAATATTTTGAAAAAACTGAAAGCAGCATTGCACTGTTTTTGGATATTTGATATATTTTTAAGAATCTTCAGGGAGTCAGTGAGAGATGCCTGCTGATGTTAAACCAGGGAGTCTGAAAGTAAAGCAGAAATATGGCCCCAGACTCGTGTTAATTTCGTCCTAAATGGCATATATATACATCGTTGTAAAGGGGAGCAACTCATCGACTGCCTTTAGTAAATACACGAGTCTAGTCCCGCATTATATGCAAATTATTTTGTCGCGTGCAACTTTTGCCAAGCGACAAAATCAATAGTTTTGTTATTCAGTTTCAGTATTTAATTAGAGCAGCTTTTGCAACGGGTTTGCTGTGAATCCGAAAGGCGCGAGAATGCTTGCAATGCCTTGGATTGCCTGATTGGGTGGATGCTCGCTGATGCAGGCAAGCAACGTGCAGTACGAAGTGCTACACGTGTCTCCTACCTTGTCGTGACGCCTCTCTCCTTGTCAGTCGCGTTTCACTGCACTTCCTCTTCTCCGTTTATCGTGCGAATAACAATTGAAGCAATGAAAAAGAGTAGAGAAATGAGAACAAAAGCATGGAAAATATAGGTTACACATTTAGTTTCCTTTTTTGCGCACGATTAGTCAAGCCAGTTCTACCAGCGAAATGCTGGGTGTGTGATCAATAATTCATAATATGATCATCAGGGCATTGTCCACGTACAAACCTGACTGTACACTGACAAAAATGGTACTGTGTTTCAAAATAAGCATGTCACAATGTGCATGCGATGACAATATATCCTAGCTGCTGAGCTCAAGATTACAAATGTGTGTGATGCTATAATATGGATTGTCCGAATTAAATATAGGTAGTTTCTCATTTGACACATCTCACAATCCGTACAGTCATGTCTGTGCTCATTATTCTTGCATACATAATATATGGTAAAAGCAGTTTGCAAGTTGGCAATTGGTGAGAATGTGACTATCTTGTTTCTCATTTGTCTCTAATAACCGATCGGACATTAAACAATAAATATAGTTTTCGACCTTGTTTCCCCATGATTCCGCTTCCTTACTCATGTGATCGATGATGCTATGCTTGGTGAGTTGCCTTATGACTACTGCTTTCTCGTATAGATTTGGCGATATTTACTTCTGTACAGCGAGTGGTGTTGACACTGAGCAGCTGTGCAGCGGTGGTGGATGCGTGCACACATTTGTGTACAGTACATGGGCAGAGAGAGCTGTAAGACCGATATCTGTGTGTACCTGTGATAACGCCGCCGTGCATGTGGGTGGTAATGTGCTGGGGACGCACTATTTGGTTGCTTCACTAGTAAGTGTTATATAGGCAAGTAATTTTTAGCGGTTATGGGTGGATGCACATGTGCGCAAATGCGCTATGTTCGTATACACACAGTTTCGCGTGATGAACTGGCACAACTGTTTCACCATTCGAAGTTCCGACCAGTACATGGCCATGTGTTTAACGCACCATATATATGTGTGCGCGTTCGTGCGCGCGTGTCTACTATGTGCGCGTGCGTGCGCTCGCTCGCTCGCGCGTGTGTTTGTTTGTGTGTATGAGCACGCGTGCGTTCGTGCGTGTGTGTAGTACAGGTGTGAGTCACTACGCTGGTCTTACTACAGAACTGCTGCTGGGTGGGTCGTGCAACACCACTGTGTTGTGATGATCAACGCAAGTTTTAATAGAATGGCATCGGCACTGCTTATTAATATCAGGAGTGAATAATAGAGATCTCTATTATTCACTCCTGTTAATATTATATCCGACATCCTAGTCGGCATTGTCTATCGAGTTCCGGCAACTGGTCTCATCGGTAGTTGTTACGGATTCGAAATTCGTCTAATTACAGTAGTGGAGAGGCCGTTAGGTGGCCTGCTGGTATCTTTGCTCGCGGTGTGGTGGCGCTTGGCGGGGCATAAATCGGAGCCCAACAATAACGAATCGATATGTGTGCTGTCGTTAGAGTCACGTCGCGCAGCTGTTGACTCCCTGCAGCCCCGGTTAACAGGTTATACACTCACGCACCGGCAGAGATTGAACATATAGCTCGCAAGGATGGAGCCGGTTAGATTACGCTTTAACTCTGCGACGGCACCCGTCGTTGTTAGTGATCCTATTGCTGCTGCTGTTGTTGCTGCTGCTGCTGCTGCTACGGTTGTTCGGGATAGAGAATCGACAATTTGCAGACACAGCGGCCGTAAAAAGCACGGGCGTGTATTTTCCGCACCCAGCGCTTAATTAATCTGATTATGACGACATTTGACGAGTATCGATTCGTGATGTACCGTGACTAGCGGTGTCGATTCAATGTTGAGGGAAATGCGTGGCTATGTCAATGTGGCTTTATCTCACCGAGCAGGGAAATTCTCTACAGTCGTAGTCGACGGTAGCCACTGGTGTGTTAGCCGAGAGTTGAAATCAGCAGCCGTTAATACTCTGTTTGAGCCCAGGTCAGCCATCCCGTGTCATTCTCATCCAATGTTAGAGCTTGATTCTCGCAGCAACGGTGCAGATAGAGAACGACATAGCTAGCAAAGCTAGAAAGTACTGCGGGATAAATCACTGACCACTGTCAACGGAAACAGTAGGGTTACAGCTATCTGCAGCATATAAAGCAAATTTATGAGCGTGCACTGTCGCGGTAGACATATAAGTTTCTATTCGGTGCGTGAAACGTTGGTATAAGCCTAACATGATATCTTGTATTTCTTTGATGATGCGTGACGGTAATATTCACTTGGTGAGGTTAGTTACCCATTTTGTGCTACTGGTCTCTGGAATTGAATGGGAAATTTTGACCTAGTGAACTTGGGAATGGCTTAAGACATGTACGTATGGGGAACTTGGTTGTGTTGTTTATTGCCAATTTTCAGCCTTGCTATCACATTATTTATGCTTCAGTATCAATACATGTACCCGGAGCCTGTTGTCAGATCGAGTCTTAAATGGGAACTATGGTAAAACTTGGGACTAGTAATACCATACGGGTGGAGTATTGTCAAAAACATTGCTAAGGCTGTAACTAAGCACGTGTAATACCCAGCATTAAAAAGGTAGTGCGTTCGGACTTCCAGAAAAAGTTATTGTAACACGAAATTGTTCCTGTATTTACCCGCCATTGTCAAAATAGTGTCAACCCAAAAATAAATACAGTGTTTCCCCTGCATTAACACGCGCCTCGCTCAAATTTTCAGCCGCAACACAGAAATTTGTCAAAAACACCGCCTCGCTGACGAAAATCGCTGTTCTTCCATCAATAAACTACACTTTATTGTACTAAAATCGAAATAAAGCTTCAAACGTAAAACACAATGCAGCGTACTTACGATACTAGGCCTATAGATAAACACAGGTTAGGAAGATGATTGGTCACATACTTAGCGCCACAGGTGCCATGTTGACTCCAGCAGCGAATTAAGGGCGCTATACCTATGCATACATATGCATGGGTGTTCGTTTGTATACTACACCAGGAAAGTGCTTTCATTGAAATAAAATCGCAGTTCATTTCATGATGGTATTACTATTTTTTAAATGTGAATACTTGTATCATTTCATATTCATAGTTTATTTGTTCCTTTTGACAACTTGAAAAAGAGATTTAAGAGGCATACAATGTATTCAGAATAGCTTAGAATGAACCAAAATGCACCATTTTTTCAAAAATTCCCGGGGGCGTGCCGCCGGACCCCCCTAGCTGGGCGAGCTCCTGCGGTGCTCGGTTTGCTAGGTCCTCGAGACGCGCAAACACGCCTCTGAAACCATTTTGCGCGTTTTTCCCCCAAACTGGCCATTATCTCCGTTGTCTCATTTTTCCTCAGAAGAAACCCTGTTGTATGATTTTATTATTTATGTTATGTCTAGGTCAACAAGCTAAGGATTATGAACAAATTTGCTAGGATTTAAAATTATCGTCCTAGGAGTGATTCCTGTTAACAAAGGTTTAGGAGCAAACGTGGAAATTTACATTAACTACGTGATGTTAGTTTTAGTATTTGTATCTGTTTTATCATCCCTCCCCTAGTAAGGTGTGGAATTGGATTCATACATGTAATAGCTATCACAATTGTGTGTTATTGTGGCAAAATTTGCATTGCTAGCTAAATTGCGTCGTGTTAAAAGAGAAGAGGGAATTGCAGAACAAGCTAACAACTTTCTGTAGTCCCTGTATGCTGGCAGATACAAACTGCTGGTGACTGCACCCATAAACCGCAAGGTAAATATTGCCTAAAGTTCGTGTGTACATATGTGAGTTTTTCCTATATATATCTTATAATGTTGAGCATTGTTCTGCCAACCCAAGTTTCCAACTGTACTACACCTGCAATTTCGTGAAGGCCCTAGTAGAACTACAAGCGATAACGGGTTAAAGTTCTTGTGTATATTTATGGGTTAATGCCTAACTTAATGGTACCTACATATGAAGCATGACTATGTGTGTTGGTGTAGTGCTTGGTGTATAGGTATGAAGCAAGTCTGTGTAGGGTTCTCATGCTTGGTTTTTGGTCCGATATATGTAATATCTGGTGTGGTTTCGTATGTTTCCTATGTTTTAACTTTTTTCAAACTGAACATTAGGGCTGTAATTGGTATCAAATTATTTCTATTCGATTATTGATATATATTTTTTCGATATTTCGATCCGATTCGATTTAATATGTAATGCGTGGATACCATAATAAAACTCTAATTTCAACCCCTGCGTAACTACGAAAATACTGATACAGAGCCGTGAAAGAACAGTAAACTCATACATAACTTATTTGAGAATACATGTATTGTATTCTACTTATGATAACTATGCATTTTATACATCGCTGTGCTTAAATGCAACATGGGCGAAGTATATTTACCTGAATTCAACCAGATTGACCTGGCGTCACGGCGATGGCGAAGCAGCAGACATGCTTTTCCGGTAGACAGATTTTATTATAGAGATCAGTGAGACAGGATACGCACCAGAGACAATAGAACACCACAGTTATTGATTGTCTCTGTATGCATGCGCAGTGGCATGCGCCCTGCACTACTTCCGATAATGGCGGCGCTCCGTCAAAAATGCTCCGATGCTTCGCTTATTACATTTTAGCCACAAAAAGTAATAAACAACACTCTTTTACCAGAAAAAGGATGTACCAACTCTTTATTGTGATACACTGTATCGGATCGCTATTTTTCGATATCGATATCGGATGCAAATCCATCGCGATTTATCGATGAGGTGGTTATCGATGACAGTCTTACTGAACATGGTTATCTTTATCCAGATGCTTTTTATAATTTAGGCAGAGGAGTTTCTATTGCGCATATAGTTAATCTAGCCAAAAGCTCTTTCTACACTGGCTGTTTTCCCTTTATAACCAGTTGATCAGTCGAAAGTCTACAGTCTGTAACAACTAATATCGTCAGTTGATATGTAGCTAAGCCAAGAATCTTGATGGTAAAAAATTGTATTATCGTCTGACAGGCAGCAGATGCTTGATGATGGAATTCTGAAACAAGTAATTGACTGTAATGGAAGAACCACATCGGGCTTGTTGCTTGTTGAACTGGTTAGGAGGGAGAGGAATGTGGCAGAACAGTCGAATGGCGTCCAATTCGGTTGCCAATCATGAATGAAATTTAATTGTACAAACCTAACGCTAGATTCCTTTGCATTTCGTTGAGCCTCAACCCAATCCTTAGCGAACACATGATGGTCGCTGGTTGTCGGTGCTTCGACGCGTTTGTTTGTGATCAAACGGTATACACGGGTCCTGTCAGGAAGCAGTGGTGTTTACACGCCGCGCTGAAGCCTCTAGTGAGGAGTATGGCCTGGCTCCATGGCACCCGCCGAGCGCACGCGCGCAGCGTTGTCATATGTGAGTGAGCGACGGATCGTTCTCTCAGCAGCAGCTGTTCTCTTAGCAACCCGGCAATGAATGCGCCAGCTGATCAAGCACGTATGTGCCTCTAGCCGCGAATTGATTGTGCTCGCCCGCCCGCCCGCCCATCCAACGTAAGGGAGGGAAGGTGATTTGGTTGCGTCCGACGCTAAGTCATTCATTACCGCTGCGCCGTGCGCGCGGGAGTTCTCGCGAAAGCTGCGGCGTTGTCGCGGTCGCGCTTCGTGAGCTATGCACTCAGCAACCGCGCTGTCACCGATCAGGCTGTTGTTATTATTATTATTATTATTATTATTGCTGCTGTTGTTGTTGTTGTTGTTGTTGTTGTTGTTGTTGTTGTGTCAGAACCACATCATGCAAAATAACGCTCAACGTGTGAAATAGAGAATGCGAGTGTGTGTATGCCTTGGAACGGTTTGAGTCGGTTTGTTCCGAGATGTTAGGAAGAAGACAATTTTCACTCAGACACTTGTTCCTGTTCTCGGAGGCAGTGCTAGCGGTTTTGATTCCCAAAGCATATTTTACTCGTGGAATCAATGCTTTGTGTGCAATCCATTTGCTTCGTCAAGACCACTCACCCTTAAATCATAAAATAAATATCAATTAATATCAATAATACAAGTCATATTATTTATCACGTTTTCTGTCAGTTCAGTCTGAAATATGTTGTAGATTGTATATATAGACGTATAGATTCTCGTGTCCTTCTAGCCATTTTAGTACGATGCCTATCTCATTTTTATGCGTCTAATCAATGTAGGTAATTATAAACCCTTTCTGTCGATTTGCCCGCGCGTGGGAAGTTAATAGCGGGGTGTACGTAGGTGAGGCCGGTGCGGCTACACAGCGCGCGCTCTTTACACAGGCGGGTGGGCGAGTGCCACCTGCCTATTGTTGACAGACACTAGTGGCGGCTGTCTTTGTCACGTGCCGCGCGCCTACTACAGCTGTGCACCTCTGCTGATAATCATGCGTTGGTGGCTGGCTATCGTTGTTATAGGCGCTAACTAATGGTTAAACACGGCCACATCTGTGAGTCTACGTAGAAGTGAGCCCTTATACTAGTATATTCACGACGTATATATATGCTCAGCTCTCTGCAACTGCTGTGTACTAACGGTAGTCCAAAGCCATCTGAAATAAGCTTATGATTAATTCTGGTGAGAAATTACTGCCATCTAGGCATACGCACACGCTATCTAGGCATACGCGCAGATCTCAGCGGCGCCACCTGCTGACTCATAATTTTCTCTGTGGTCTGCTAAATCACATATTTAATCGCCCATGGCAAATAATTTCATTTTGTTCTGAAAATTTCCTAGTATTAACAATTAAAGTAACTAATGCAATTTTGCAATACAATTGCCTGCCATAACATGTATTTTTGAATAATGTATGTTTGAGCCCTGTTTTGTTGGGGAAATATTTTACACTATATTTCCACTCGTGGAGCGGCAGGAGTTTCATTATAATATATTTTGCTGTACCTTTGAAAAGCAACTGGGAACTACTGTTAGAGTGTTTGTTTGTGCAGAGATGGTTTGGTACTTATTAGGTATTTTGGAATCTCCTTTTCACCCTGTCTCTTCCTCTCACCTACCCTCGCCCTATGCGGAGTTACTATGAAAATTGAAATTCACAATCAGGCTAAAATGTATTCAAATAATAAGGAAGATTTGCGTTTTATACAGTACAGTTGTGAAAGTTGCTTCTCAGTCGCCTTCTATTCGATGCTTTATTGTTGTGAGACCCTGCCTTTATGTGAGGTTTCTATCGATTTCCTTTTGTGATAATGCCACTTTATTGCATTTACACGGTGTACGTTGTTTCTGCACCAGCAGTGTTTTGCATGTCTCCCTCCTGCTCTGAAAGCTAACATCGCTCTACATCGGCTACTCTGTAGCTAGCAATTTCTGATTCATATTGACAAGAAATAACAGGAATAGCCTGTCTTAGTGTATCTCATCTCATGTAGAGCGAGCGACAGAGAGGGGGGGGGGAGTAGCTGCGTAGTTTTATCGATGCTGTCCTGGCATCAATTTCACCCCACGGCAGTGCACACGGCTGTTATGCATTTCTAAGTTGTGTGACTTGTTGACATCACTTCTTTATGCGGATGGGAGTGTCCAAGAGTAACCACTGATTATGGTTAACTTGACAATATAATAAGAACGTTCGTCTGCATGTGATGTGAAATTAGAGACGTCGTAGATTAGTTCAGCTTATTTTCTAGAACTAGTGCTAGTTAATATGATGACTAGTACTGACTGACTCTAGACTGTACAGAGAGGTTTCCACATAAAGTTGTGTTCTGCTTGTTTAAGTAAGTATTGAGAGGTGGTTTTTAGGTTACGTTCCTGTGTGCTGTTGGTAAAAGGCAAGCCTGCATGTAAGCTAAAAATGTGTATAGCCAGAGGTAAATCAAAGGCCTTTCTGGTTTTGCTCACTGCTGTGATACAGTAAAATTTCAACAGTGGACAGAACTGATTTGAACGAAAGGTGTGAATGACATCTGTGAGGTGTGAGTATGTTTTCCTCAGCCCGTGTGAGTGAGAGACCTCGCAGTACAATAAGCAGGTTAGAGATCTGCCAGTACTATCAAGTGCTGTAATGTGAATGAATGGCAGCATTGTTTATTTATTAGCTCACCTGACGTAGTTAGATGCAGCTTGTAGAATCGCGTGATCGTCCGTCCGTCAACACTTACAGTTGGGCACAAATCTTAACCGCTCGACGTACGGTCACGATATTCGGGACGTTGGGCGGGGGGGATCGTGAAAAGGACTCGGGATGACAAATTTGGCGGTCAAAGGTCAAGATGTGTAAACGGAGGGGGAATATTTCCCCCTTAAAGGCTTGCTCGCCCTACGATTTGACTATCGGCGACTACTTTATCGCCGATTAGCAGCGTAGCAACACTCACGTCGACTTGAAGTGCCTTCACGCTATACATCGCCGATCAGATCATAGCGTTCTTGCAGGAAACGGAGACGGGTTCGCGGCCCCAGTATTTGTACTAGCACAAGCAGTTTTTTAGCACAAACAGAGTAAGCTTGACGCCGGGCCAATCTACATAAAACGAGTCACGTAAGGGACCAACAAAATGGCGCTTACCAGTAAACATCAGGTAACTTCGTAAATCTATCCTCAATTTTCTGAAAATCGTTATAATCATGTGCAGAAAAAAAATTTATGTGATATATCATATACGGAAAACTTAATATATATTTGAGAAAAGGGTTGTGCAATAATTCCTCCTTGTAAACTGCTGACGAGTGCTGTGTAGGCTGCCATTTTGTTAATCACGTGACTTGATAATCATGTGACTCGACACATTGCGGTGATTGGCTGCCACTCACGATTTGTCGCCGACGCCGCATAGAAATAGAACCGTTTCTATTCCTGCGATCACAGTCGGCGACCGTATTTTCGATTGTAAGAGAACTCATGTCGAGTTTGGTTGCCGATGTTTTTATCGGCGATCTGGCCGGTTTTTGACGTACGATATTCAAATCTTGTCGGTGACTAGGTCGTAAGGCCGACCTAAGCGGGCCTTTACTTAAATGGACAGTAGCCTCTAAGATTTTACTGCATACAACTGTACTTACTGTATAACAAATCGTCTATACCCACACGTATTTGTTACCAGATACCTAAATTTAATTGTATATAATTAATTACATCATCAACAGCTACGAAATTCGAACGGCCGGCCATGACACCCGCGACCGTGCTGGCCACCGGTCGAAAACAGTGCCGTATTGGACGAATTTATTTTGGCCACGTTAGCAGACCGAGGGGCTAATCACAAAGTGCAATTATATTTATACCTAAATGCATTTAACAGCGAACCACCGCACGATATTTATTTTACGGGGCAAATTTATCCATATGTAACTAAAACTATATGTCGTTTATAAAGATATTTACAATCCTTTGCTTTTAAATGAAGTAAATAAAGAAAGCACCTTCGGTCCATGTAGGCCCTGTGGCTGAAAAGTGGTTTGCGCAACTTATCAGATTGTGGCGCGTTTTTGAGTGGCGGCCAACCGTCGTTGTAATCAAAACTGTAGTCGTTAGTTTTAAAACATTAAAAAAAATGTTTGTTATGGTGATTGAACCATGAAACTTTTTATGTAGCGTAATTATAACCTAAATTAGCTGAAAATAACCCTAGAACCTAGAGTAAACTTTCCCTTTAAGGTATAGCAGGAAATACGGAATTGCGGCACAAATGTTAACGGCTCGACCTATGCTCGGTGTATAGTATGATGGGCAGGAAACCCATCACCAGTGCGAAAATGAAGGTTACAGGTCAAAGGGCAAGGGGGAAAGGTCAGATATCAGACATTTTCTGAGGACATGGCCTAATGGACAGAGTGGAAAACTTTTTTGTGTCAGCGCTTACCTACCATTCTTATCACTTTATTGAAAGGACCATGAAATGTGCTTTCGACTGACGTGCGAAGAGTAAGTGTCTGATAACCTTTTGACCCTCAAGAGGAGGGTTAAACATGGATTCCTGAACTGCCTCAATGCGTCAATCTAGAAACCCAATAAGCCTGGCTAGCCGAACGCGTACAGCACAGGCGTCATGGCTCAAAGGTCGTTGGATCGAATCCCATGTGATTTTTTATGATTTACCTGTTTTTTCTATTTTTCTATCTTTATCCATTTAACTATTTTTTTCCAATTAATGCAAATATTTACATTATTTATTTACAACAATTTAATAGCAACATAATTTTTACAACAATTATTATTTTTTAATTGGGTTAGGGTTAGTGAATAGTGTCACAATGCACCATAAAACCGGAGTTTCAGGCACGCGATTTGTATCAAACAATGGGATTTGGGAGGTATGCAGAATTCAGAAGGTTCCTGAAATTATGTGTACGCAACTGCGTATCTGCGCCTAACAAAGGTGTCACTACGCACGACTTAAATGTTACGTTTATAACCGTAGCAACAGACCTCAGATGAGCCCAGACGCTCTGCGGCTCTTGTATTTTTTTAGTGCCTGTGCCTCGCACAGTCTTTCGTACAAAATTATTCTGTTTAAAATAGCTAAATAGAATAGAGTCGTGCTGAATAATTTGTTACTCAGCCTTGGATATAATGTTGAAAGCAGACTTGAATAGAAGCTTTTATGCTTCGTGTCTGGTGGGAGGTATGCATGGTAAGAGATCCTGGCACAGATACAGTATGCATCGCTAGTATATATATGCAGTGTGCATAGCGTGTGCAGTGTGTGGGTCTAAAAAAGTTTAACCATCGAGCTCATGTTATTCGAAAAGCAGCTGTAATGCAGGCGTATATGCAGCTAAAAATGATGTGATTTGCGACCTACCACCTTTTAAGTTCTTGCACTAAATTCAGTAACGCTTTTGTAACTTATAACGGAGACAGCAAAATATTGTTCTTTTAGTTTTAAGCTGTTTTTCAAAGACGACTGTATGCTGTAATATGCGCCTCCTTCATATACATCATTTGCTGTAACTCAAGCACATAGAAAGGCGTTGTTCGTCTGGGTGCTGTATTTAAATAGAGTTTAAATTCATCTGAGTTTGGTTATGAAAATGTGAGCTAGATAAGAAACGGGAAAAGGGAGGCTTGGCAGCCGTAATGATTCAATTAGGGAATCCTGAGTTGTGCAAGCCCCTCATTATAAATCAATCTGAATCAGAGACGGCGCAGGTGAATGTTTAGCAGCAACGATTGCTCTTTGTTCCAATTCGATACTGGGAAGTGTTTCAGTCGTTAAAGGCCCTTCTACACATGATGCGATTCGTGCTGAGCACGGAACGTGAGTTTCGTGCTCAGCACGAATCTCACCGTGTACGGCGTCGATTTATGTGAGTTTTTGGTCTCACGAGGTGGGGAGGAAAATATATGTCGCGTGTGATAATTTTGGTCTCGCGAGGCTGAAAGCTTAGTGTGTGCGGGTTATGTGCGACTCCTGCTCACACTCACTCAGTGGCGGCGCATTTTGATTGGTTCCGCCATTTTGATCAGTCACATGACCTACAGGCTACAGTGGCACCCGCTCGTAAGATCCGTGCTCAGCATGAACCTCACCGTGTGCGGGGGTGTGAGATTCCTGCTGAGCACGAAACACGCTCCGTGCTCAGCACGAATCTCACCGTGTGCGCCGGGCATAATGACCAATGATCATACCATTATGATATCGATGAGCTGAGTTAATTGATTAGGTAACTTGCTTTCGTAGTGAAGTCGATGAGTAATGGCTTCACGTGGCTGTCACCATTCTTGATTCACAATGTGTCAGCTGCCTGTGGTGATTCATAGCAGCGTGCCTCTGTACATATGTGGGCACATACACGCGCCGGCCGATCAGCTGCATTTGTCGGTCACCTTTATACGAGGTTCACCTGATACACTGCCGTTGTGTTGATTGACAACCGATCATGTGCAAGCTCGAGTTTGAAGTGGGTCGATCGCTTCTCCATTTCAAAATACGTGGGTTGTGGATGGGTCAAACTCAGTCACAGCAACTTTGTCGTCGGCTATCTATTGTCTCGTATCACGACATGTGAATTTCCAGACACTCCGCCAGAAGCTTGCATCGTAACATGAGACGAGAGTTTTTTTAAATGCATTGTGATTAGTCCTTTGACTCATTGCTAAGTTATATACCCAAATGTGTGCGTGGACTGGGCAGTCTCTGGTATGAGGCGTGTACGTATTAGGCTGAGATATTCGAGAAATGTTGCGATGGACAGTGTTACTATATAGCCCGTGCACTTACTTTGCGATGGAAACCTATGCATGGTACCGCAGATCACAGAGGGGTCTTCTTCTTCTCGGGTCACTACACTACACTTGGTCTAGCCACTGCAGCACACAGGACCTGGCACGGTGGTTGAAAGCCTCAAGGTCACCAGGGCTACAGGGCTCTGGTAATTGGGGGCATTTCAGGAGATGTCCCATAGTCTGGTCCTCCCCGCAGTAGCATTCGGTTGGGCCATCTTCAGTGTATCCCCATTTCTGCATGAGTGCCCTGCATCGACCAACAGAGGGGTCATTCCCGATTGATTCGTCAGTGTAATATACGTGACCTACGAGTATAATAATAAATACTACTACTGAGCTATGATTGATAAACGCTTCACATGTCTGCTTGCAGCGTGTGCGTTTGTTTTATCGTACGAGTAGCTTAGGGGAGCATAGCGTACAGAAGCAGAGTGGCCTTGCCGCTGCAGCTGTGTGTGTGTGTGTGTGCGTGCGTGCGTGCGTGCGTGCTTGTGTGGGATTAGATTGCACTCGTGGTTTACGCGTGTGCAGTAGTAGTACTAGCATGTGTATATATATAATATAGACACATAATCACACATATATATATATACATAGTATATGTATATATATATACAGGGGTAGAAATTAACTTGAACAAGGGAGTCCAACGCCCCCCTCCCCCACAAGGGAGTCCAACGGAAAAAGAGGGAGTCCGCAGCAAAATGAGGGAGTTCGTAGTCTGAAGTTCCAAATTAAAGATTTGCTGAAAAAATATGGTAATTCTGCGAGGCCGTGCGCTGGAACAAACTAGTTAGTATAGCAGAATTTTCAGGGAGTCACACGGACTCCTGCATATGTCAAATCAGGGAGTCCGCTCTGGAATGAACTAGTTAGTATAGCAGAATTTTCAGGGAGTCACACGGACTCCTGCATATGTCAAATCAGGGAGTCCGACAGTAAATCAGGGAGTATTTGACTCTGGACTCGCGTTAATTTCGCACCCTGTATATATGAGTGAGTCGGCAGTGACACGTAGTCTCTGCAGGCAGTTGCTGCAGTAATTGCGCAGGGCCACCGCGTCCAGGATTAATCACGCCACAGGTGTGCGTACAATTTCACTTGCATTTTCAGAAATTAAATAAATTGCACAATTCATTGTTGTGCGCATGAAAAAGCGTTAGCGCAGTGGTCTTTACTGAACGCTGTTTTAATTTGTGAGTGAATAATTTCGTTGAGATTTGAAACTTGCTACGGTTACAAAGGGATTTTTTTAGCATTGACGACTAAGAATCAACCCCCACATCCCAATATGTCAGCTATGTGATCTATATATATACCATCAAGAGCAGATAAAGAAGGAGAGCGTACAACGGTAAAATGCTGAAACCATGCTGCAGTATTAGTCGAATTAATAAACTTTTCCCGTTTTATTTTGACGATCCTTTGCAGTATCATTGATTAGCTGTCTTACCTTGTTCATATAAAACAAACCGCATGTCCCTACGATGCCCCTACGCTGAGATAATGAGCGGTGAAAATCTGGTATTTTCGCCGAAACCCGACTAGACATTAGTCAGAGCTGCGACTATCTCTCGAAGTGTTTATAACTTCGGGAAACCTCGCGTGTCCCGAATGACGTCTGTTATTGATTGCCATAGTGATGACCCCCACCTGTGCCCACCTCACGCCCACCTCACGCTGGATGTATAGTAAACTCTGGTAGTATTACGTGAGTCAGCGCCACTATCGCGCTACACAGCGGCGACCGGAAGCAACACACTGGAATCACTTCGCGAGAGAGACGCAGCTCTGACTAATGTCTAGTCGGGTTTCGGCGAAAATACCAGATTTTCACCGCTCATTATCTCAGCGTAGGGGCATCGTAGGGACATGCGGCTTGTTTTATATGAACAAGGTAAGACAGCTAATCAATAATACTGCAAAGGATCGTCAGAATAAAACGGGAAAAGTTTATTAATTTGACTAATACTGCAGCATGGTTTTAGCATTTTACCGTTGTACGCTCTCCTTCTTTATCTGCTCTTGATACCATTTAGGGAACAAAGGATACCATAAATAGTGTCATGCAGAGTCTGATTAAGATTTGAGGTCAGTGTACAGAATCAAGAGGCATCTCACCAGTCTATGGCCAACGGTCTATGGTAGGTCTGTGAGAAGATTGCCTGGACACTGGGCGTGTTCTTGGTGTCATTCGCATTAGCTATATAGTGGGGAATTCTTTGCTATAATTGGGATAACAACAGCCAAATAGGGAAACCTAATACATAATGGTTAGTATATGGTTTTTGTAACATCTGGTTAGATTTAATGGCATTTCAGGTTGGAATAGTTTTTTTTAAACATTACAACTGTAACATATGATTTACAGATGTTACATAAATTAGTTAGAGACGCGGAGTGCGGCTAGCCTCAGGGTTGTTTTGGTGACAGAGCGTCGCGCATCTTGTGCGGCTAGATTGATGTTATAGGGAGAATGGTAAACGTGTTTTAGGTCGGGCGTTTCTGGGGTCATTGTGAAATGGAGGTAGGACGCGGTCTGGGAGAACGGGTGACATGTGCGCTCAGGATGTAGGGGTTTTGGGGGTAATATATAATATAAGACAGCGATGTAAGAGTCGGGGGTCTGGTTGTGGTCGCGGGAGTAAGCACACGCGCTTAGGCGCGTGTGCGCGTGTCTTTGTCTCTCTATGCAAGATGTGACCACACTGTGTGCAAGTTATTATAGTTTATTCAGTTTTTATTACACAAGTTTGAATTCCTTCTTTCATCATTTCTACATAAAACAATAATTAAACGTTACACAACCATCGAGAGCGTTATAGACACTGGTTAGTAAAAAACGCATCTGTGCGGCCAATGCTGACCGATGTGTATATATGTCGACATTCGATCATATTCATTGTGAACAATTTTTGTGAGTTTGTTTATTCTTGTCACTATAGTGATCTGACTTCCTGCCATCATAAATATGTTTTGGGAGATCAGAGCAGACTGGGCATATAGGGGGGGGGGGAAATTCAATTAAATCAATTCTGGTTACACTACTCCATTATATGGAGTGATATCTTGGAAACCTAAAAGTTTACTCCGTTTAATTAATTCTGTCGGTGTACGTATGCGGTCGATCGATGAATTAGCGTTATTTGGAATTTGCATTGTCTCTGCATACATATACGTACATAATACGTTAGAACTGTTTTCGATACGTAGTACACGATGAGGAATGTATACGATATGAGAAATCAAAGGCCTGTGGCTCAAGATGCAACTCACGCAGCAGTACAGCAGTGAATGCAGGCGATGTTCTAGCAGCTTCAGTATCCGCAGCGGCATCAGCTTCAGCATCGACAGCAGAGCGAAAGCTGAGAGAGCTAGCTGCGAAGATCAATAGCAGCTGCGGCCGGTGCTCTCTTAAACTGTTATTACTGTAGCCGTTGTCAGTGAATCGCAAGCAAACGCTTGTAGCGAGCTTTCTCATTTAATTCTGTATGCACGGGTCGCAAAGCCTGAAGCGTGTGTCAGCTGGTGAGGCGTAGAACACCTATTGGAGGAGGACGGTCACAGACATTTAGTAGCAAAGGAAGGTTAGTAAGCGGAGTGGAACATGATATGCCTTATATATAAATAGGCTTATATTGTATGTATCTGACCATAGTGGCTGAAAGGAGAAGTGCAGAATAAATGTTCTGCTAAAAGCATTTTCACTCTAGTTCATGCCGTAGTCGTATTGGGTAAAACTAGGTATATAATAATAATATACATATAACTATAAGTTGATGTTATCTGACACTTGCCATGTTATAGTTTCTCTCTACTACCCAGCCAAAGCTTGGTGGTATTCATCATCCACTTGTGCGAGATTGTAGAAATTGCGTGACCTACTAATGAAATTCAGTGGAGAGTAATGGGAATGAAACCTGCGTGAAATCAAGGATTTCGCTCCCGGTCTCTCAAATCAATACGTATACTTGAGCAGCAGGCTTGCGAGACATTATCCAGCCCACGTGTATGTGTGAAACAGCCAGCAAGTGGCAATTGGAATTATTGTTTTCGTAATTGACATACTCAACATTGCTGGTGGTATTCGTGTGGATGTACGAACATTCTGCCTATTAGGTGACAGTATAGACTTGCAGATGCTTTCTGAGAAAGCTTACATTGTCCATTATATCGTTCTCTCCCTATATCCTGTCATTTTTGTCATTTCTCCTTTCCCTCGTTGTTCACTCTCTTGTCTATCTCTTAAAACGTATACGATTTCATCCTCCCACTTTCTTTCTACCCTCTCTGGCACTCAGCAATGTTTCTCGTTTCCACTGCCCTCCGTAGGTGGTGGAGTCACCTTGTATGTGCAATGATTCCTGTAGTTTCCTGTTGCAGCAGACAAGGTGATTTCGTGAAGCCGGTTGCCTATAATTATTTTTCTCTCCTCCGGTAATTGGCAACAGATTCTGAACATGAACCGTTTGATTAGTGTTTGACTAGCTCGGTACAAGCCACCGTGCAATACGTGACCGCTTCTTGAAGCTCTACAGTCGTGGTTTACCTTTGAACTCAGAGTCCTTTGAGCTCAATACAGCCAAGGTTCATATAATCCACAGCGTTCCCCATGTATGGTATCTTCTCATTTGACCAGTTACGTTTCATGCTGTCTGATTTTCTGCTGTATGGAATGTTTGTCCGTAGTCATTCGATAGAATGGGTGATGTTATGCCCAACTGTTTGGTTACAAACTGTTTGTGCTCGAACATTTGCACTGCAGACGTAACAGCTTGCCTTGGTGGCACTGCTGTAATGGTTTCTAGTATTCTGAGGTTCTATGGTTCTCCTGAGTATTACTATTACGCATAGATGTGTGTCTGCCTCCAAAATGTATCAACAGTATGACTCGTGATCAATATCTACGTTTGATTCATCTGGATAATTTCAGCACATGCCGATTTTCTCTGGCAACGCCCAGTTCATTTGAGAAAATGCCAATTAAATATGGAACCTGCCTTGTATAGTTGGATATATGGTTCCATGGGCAACTCGTCACAACCCTTATTCTTTTTGACAATGTTAACTTGGAATATGTTATGTTGCGGTGAGATTGCTAAATTGATTGCACGGCAGATTGGTTCGTAAGAATAACAGTCTCGGGTTCTAAGTTAGTAGATATATCTAGTAGTATATATATCTATCGTTGTATTCGTGAAGGCAGATCTTCGAAGCGCACGGCAAGCAGCTAGTAACTCGTTGGTCGCGATGTGTGAAACACTGACTTTGTTTCCTCTGAGGGATTCCCTCATTGATTAGCCTGCAGCTGTTGTGGGTGCGTACACGTGTGCTGTGTGCACGCGTCGCAATGGGAATGTAGACGCGATATTTGGAAAGATTGAAGAGACTGGGAATCGTGTTAACTATATGATAAACTCGTGATCTATACCTTGTGTATGCATTGCTTTCTTTTATCACCTATCTATAATGAGTATTTATTTACAGTTGAGATGTGATGTTTAGTCGTGTGCTTATGATACTGTTGTTTACTAGAATCTTCACATATCTGCCTGTAATCAGCGATAAAACATACCACATATACTTACATGTCAGAAATCTAACGATTTGCTGTCAATATATCACATGGCATTCTATTTTGTTAAATTTCAGATTCCTTGATCTGTACGAAAAGGTGAACTTCCTTGGAGAGGACCCCGCAGATGAGGATGACGATTATGAGAGTCGGAAAACAAAGGGACCCTCACTGGTTGACCAGGTGTCCATGGTGTACAGGAAAGAGCATCACACCATACCAGGTAAGTAAGAATAACAAGCGAGAAAGCTAGAATGAGTGCCACTGAATACTCACTCCACAGTGAAACCGTTAGACGGCACAGCATATTACTGCTGTGTATATAGAGAAGGCAGTCTCTTGACTCTTGCTAACTGATTGTGCATAGCTGGTTGTGATACTTACCAGGAAGCAAGCTGTACTGGCAACTAATATACCAGCCTGTGTATGTAGCATTTCTTATGCCTGGCAGTTATTCATTCTTATGTGTTTGAGGTTCTTTTGCTAAACAGATGTTTTAGTTTCTCCGACGACAGAAGAAATTCCCTCAAAACTTTTGTGTTTTATAACCATTTTAGTTCCATCGCACATTACGACTGTAAGTTGCAAAAACAATGTCATCGGATAGGAAATGCGGGTAGTCATAATCGTTCGCACAATAGACCATAACCTAATCCACGCGTAGGTGTTTGTGCCTCTCTCTGCATAATACTACAGAGTGGAGTCGGCAGCTTCCGATTTCGGTACTTGCTATGCAGCTATCAACATCGTATTTCTCTTGCCTGTTTGCTGTGCAGGGTCTTCTGAAAGCTGTAGTTACACAGTAAAGGTGTGTGGAAGTGGTGGTTAGCAAACTGATCGACGCTTGCGTGTACTATACCTTTAAACGCAAATTGCCCCCCCCCACCCTGTAAACGGATTATACCAGCATGTTCGCTGGCGGAGAATCGCGCAGCATTGCCTACCTGTGAAGCGTATGTTGTGTTAGTGATTGGCACGAATGACCACATGGTATCGCGCACACGCAGCGGTAGCAGCGTTATATCTATGCTGAGATAACACACGACCTGTGATGTAGGCTGTAGCTCTAGTTAAAAAGCGGTGTCTCCGACTCTCGCTGTAATGCTTTATCGCGTGTTATATCACTGCCACGCTTCGTCAACCGAGTTGATTCTCGTCACATGGAATCTCGTTCATAGCTGC
The DNA here is from genome assembly GCF_000485595.1 of Priapulus caudatus. Classification (NCBI taxonomy): domain Eukaryota; kingdom Metazoa; phylum Priapulida; class Priapulimorpha; order Priapulimorphida; family Priapulidae; genus Priapulus; species Priapulus caudatus. Next base: position 912,941 of record NW_014577084.1, read on the forward strand.
CAACGTCCACCGTGCGTGCTGCTGATATTAGTGCAATGTTTCTTCTTGTTTTGGATTAGGAGCAGTGATATTTGTAGGCGCATGCTCGGGTGCCGGTGGGGTTGTTGTTAAATGTAAATGTAAGATTAACAATAGCAGTTAGCTAGATGGTGAATGATGTTACATTTACATCACAAGAACGTGTAACATATTTTGGTCCGATGTGGACTGAATTGACTTCTGTGTGAAGACTGATGTGTTTTCATGATTGCAAAATAGTATTAGCGAGGTCACACAACTAACAGTAACACGTTCCGTGTGTATATATCCGTACGCAGGTGTGAAATCGGTCACATTAAAGAATTCAATGTGATTACCGAGGCGACAGGGGTTCATAGGTTCCAGGAAACGCAATTCTTATCGATCTTGATTTAGAAGCTCACCATTCACCGTACAGAGAGAGAGAGGGGAATCGTTGGATTAAATTATTCAACAAAATACAGCTACCCGTATGGCAAGCTAGTATGATCAGTTATCCTATCGATGATAAACTTAACCTTTATTATTGCCATTTCTTTTTATTCCCAGTGACTAATTTATTTTGTATTATTGTTTGCAATGTGAAGAACTCATAATCAACTCGTTTGTAACAACGTTCAATAACAGTGTATAACGCTCAAATTAGCCCCCCCCCCTCATTTCCACTTTTAGAGTATTGTGTATATTACATATATATATTATATATATATATATTTTTCATTTGTATGCTTTCTCTGTGTGATTCTAAGTTACATTTGCTTCATTCGTGGGGCTTCATTTGTAGCAAGCACGCACTATTAATTCGTGATTTATCCGGTGTGCGAAACTGTATGTAGATGAGGGTATTCACGTCAGACTGTGCGTGGTGAAGCGTAGTTTATAGCGTTATACCGTATAATCGGTGTTTGAGATATGTAGCGAGAGAGTGAAGGATAGGTGAGGTGGAAGAAAATAATAGGTTCTGTTAAGCTGAAAGTATGTGGCAGGTACTCCTCTTCCTCTTCTATTGCTTTCTCTTCCTCCTCTTTCCCTCCTTCTCTTCTTCATCGTTGCCATCGTCATCACCGCTGTCTTCTTCTTTTCCCCATTCTCCTGTTTTTCATCCTAGTGAAAAGCTAAGAGTTTAAGAATCGTAACGTACGTATGCGGATGCTCAGTCGCTGTTGTCGTTGCAGACACCCTGCGCAGTTTCCACGGACTCAGCATGGAGTTTGCGAAACTCAGCCAGTACGACAAGCTCATCTATTCGCTCATGTCCGGTCTGCCGAACGAAGTGGACTTCGCGCTGAACGTGTGCGTGCTGCTGTCGAACGAGGGGAAGCACGTGCTGCGGTTGCAGCGGTGTCCCCGGCTGCTGGACCTGCTGCTAGCTCACGCCGGCATCTTCGCCGAGGGAGCGGCAACGCTGCAGAGCGTCTACGAGAGCTGGCGAGCCCTGACACATCGCCAGTTCGTACGGGTGAGTGTGTCTGTCGTGCGTGCTGGCCGTGCTGGTGTTTTGAAAGTGATCATTGAAAACGTAGGTGTATTTACCTTGGCGATTTGAGCACCCAGGTTCATCACCCAGCGTGTGGCTGGTGACAATGGTGTGGCCGTTGCTATATATATATATAATTATTATTATTATATATATATATATATATATTATATCTGGTTGGTCTGAGACTACGGGTGTAAGAATTTTATCGTGTAATTTTACTCATAATGATTTTGATAGTTGCGTGTATATGAATTATTATATTTATGATATTTGTATGTTCTGATAAAATGTCCTGTAATGGCATATATCGTTTGATATTGTTTTCTGTAAACCCAGTTCAACATTATTATTTCATTTTCAAAAGGGCTTTGGTAATATATGTATGCTAATGTTGAAAATTGGTGCTATTACGATTATATTTTCGCATATCCCGTGTGTTCATTTGGATGTTTCAATGGTTATTAAAATAATGCGGCCTGATCACCTAGCAGATGCCCATAATTTCGCCTTGCCCGTAAGAATTATGTGCCAAGTGGTCATATTTGTCATTGGTTCCCGAATTAAATGTGTTCTAATTATATTGACCACCCACAACTTTTCCAGCTGGTTACTTTAAACCCAAACAATAGACATAATACGCAAACTGTTCACTGTGCAATATTTCAATTACTTAGAACCAGCAAAGAAGGGAAACATTATTATTTATATGCAATCAACGTATAATCAAAGTGAAAAATTAAACTGTTGAATAATTTGGATACTGTTCTTGAAAATATTGTGTTGTTCAAATCATGAACTCTCTTGATAAATAACGAACGTTTAAACATGTTGATTTCAAAAGGGCGGCAGACATTTTGTTCAACCGTTACTGGGCATATGTAATCCATGTAAAATAGTTTAATATGGAAGCAAGTTGTAGGGAAAATGAAATCGTACCTGTTCGCAGCCAGGTACTGAGGTAGTTGAATGCCAGCTCGTTACAGGTGCGCACGTACGCCATATGTTTACGAGTGTAAATTACTACTGTGATGCTTTGTTCAGTGTTGCTACTCAGCCAGCCATTTTGATGCTATGAGTAGACCGTCTAGAGCAGTTAACGTAGAAATCGTTGAGAATTGAGATCTTGCCGTATGCGCAATTGGTGTCGTATCGTGTGGATTGCACACGTTCAGCAGCGTGCTGCTGCTAGTGCGTGAGAGGGAGGGAGTGTTTATGTTGTCTTGGTGAGTGTGTACGCTAGGACAGTGCATGCTGTACGTGATTATTGAATAATGGCGGCCAGCGGACGACTGCTGCCAATAACCTCAGCAGTGTATGTTGTGCCATCTGGTGGCACGAAACGTTAAATTTCGAGATGGTAAACAGAACCGAAGTGTATGTTGTTACGAAACGCCCTTTTCAGTGACTTCACTGCCACGTTCTATTTTGTTTCAGTTCTGGTACGATACGGTCAAGGATGAAGGTATCAGAGAGCTAATACCATTACTCGTGAATAAAGGTAGGTAACGTAACTGTGGTCGTGCTACATCAATTCATTTGTTCCTTTTTATTTCTGTATGTGTTAATACACATGCATGCGTACATACATACATACATACATACATACGTGCATACGTACATACGTATATACGTACATACATACATACGTGCATACATGCATGTACTCGCACTCACACTTTATACATTTAAACCTTATGGGGGTTCATGCACATTGTTGGGTGTTGCAGATGGAGAGAGTCTGGAGGATAGCCCTGGTGATGAGCTGTTTACATTGTCACGAAATTATGGGGTTCATGACACCGAGGGACAGCGCATCGAACAGATAGTAGTCATACTGCGCAACCTGTCCTTTGAGAATGGGAACATTCCAGTGATGGCATGCAATTCTTCGTGCATAAGGTAGATCTTTATGATGCCTCGTGTTTCCAGTGGTAGCAGAGTGTGCCTGCATCCTTCATATTATCTCTGTATTTATTAAATTGCTAGTTACACTATTTACCTCCTAAGATTTATCTTTTTAAATTATACTATAGTGTCAACATGGGAATTATCTCATTGCAATTTTACATTGTTTGAGTAAGCATGCTTATATGGTGTGTGGGCATGATAATAAAGGGGTTATTCTTGGATATAATATAATTGGGATAATGGAGATGTTTTTATTTCAATGAGGTTATGAAAATATGGAAATAAAAGTGCACCCTGTCATCGTGTGTTTCATTTCTGAACATGTTTTGTTGCCTTTCTCGTAGGTTTCTCTTGTTGTGTGCGCACTGCAGTTGGTCAACATTAAGGCAGATGGCGCTGGATACATTAGCGAATCTGGCCAGGCAGCTGGAACTGGAGCCGATTGAGGTCCTAAACACCCAGCTTCTGTTCCGAACGATTGCATGCTGTGTATCCTCAGCAGACAAGTTTGAAACAATACGAGGTAAAAAACAGAATGTTAGTTTGCCTTAGTATCCAGTAAGTTTCTTAGCCAGTTTTTGTAAAAGTGGGTCTCATGGTGTGTTTAATGTGTTAGACGATGCTTGTGGACCTTGATTTATAATTTGCTTAGCAGTAGTTTGTTTGATTTTGTTGATGTGTTTGTGATGGTGTGTTTTGAATTATGTTTACATTGTTTCATGCACAAATTTTTGCTTTGCCAAGTGTTGTTGTCGTATGAACACTGGTGCTTTTTTCACAATGATATTAATTGTAGAGGGCCAACCAAAAGGTGCGAAATACTCTGCAATTGTTGTAAAATATTGTAATGTATGTATGTGTATATATTATATATACATATATTTAATTGTATCCCCCGCGACGAAGTCGGCGGGTATACTATGGTTTCATGTCTGTCCAGCCGCCGCCGCCGCAGACATTTTCTCTTACGCTCTATAACTCGACCCCTAATTGACCTAGCGTGACCAAACATAGTCTACTTACACATCTTGGGCAGAAGGTGCGCAGCATACCAAAACCAGGTCACTACAACCTTTATTTGACCTTTACCTTGACCTTGATCATATTTCCCTTCCGCTCTATAACTCGGCCCCTAATTGACCTAGCGCTACCAAACTTGGTATACTTACACATCTTGGGGAGAAGGTGCGCAGCGTACCAAAACCAGGTCACTACGACCTTTATTTGACCTTGATCATATTTCCCTTCCGCTCTATAACTCGGCCCCTAATTGACCTGGCGCTACCAAACTTGGTATACTTACACATCTTGGGGAGAAGGTGTGTCGCGTACCAAAACCAGGTCACTGCGACCTTTATTTGACCTTGACCTTGACCTTGATCATATTTCCCTTCCGCTCTATAACTCGGCCCCTAATTTACCTAGCGCTACCAAACTTGGTATACTTACACATCTTGGGGAGAATGTGTGTCGCGTACCAAAACCACGTCACTGCGGCTTTTATTTGACCTTGACCTTGATCATAGGCCCCTAATTGACCTAGCGCGAGCAAACTTTGTATACTTACACATCTTGGGGAGAAGGTGTGTCGCGTACCAAAACCCTTAAGGCAACCAATTTTAACATACTTGCACATCTCTGGCAAATGAGTTGTGTAACAAACCGTTGTCTTTGTGACTTATTTAACTTTACCTACCTTCTACGTCCTTACAGAGATATTTCATTCATACTAGATCACGGGGGATACGTGTAGTTGGCGACAACTTCCCTTTCTAGTTATAAGATTGTTTTTATAACTCTAGGAATGGAGGTTCTGGCCAACTTGTGTCTACACGAGTTGAACGAAGAAACGATCGTGGGCAACGTTGATGAGTGGGTGTACAGGAAGATCTGCCTCATGCTGACTGTGCACGATATCATGCTCATAGTTTACACACTAGAGGTGCTCTACCAGCTGTCCGAGCTTGGAGAGGCGACATGTACGAACATCGCCAGCGTACACAAATCTGTGGGTGCGTGACTCTGAGTTTATGGTTTCATATTTAGGGGAATCATCATGAATTATCATTTTCAGAAACAAAATTAGTCTTAGCATTGGTTTTCAACGTAGCAATTCGTAACTTCACCATGATTCTGTCAGGGGTCTGTAAGAAAAAGTTAATGTTAAAATAACTATTAAGACCAATTTTGTTTCTGATAATGGGCCCCGAGATTTCATTTATAGATTGATGATAGAGGAGCTGTAGGGGAAATTGGGTCAAGTTCTGCTTATTTGATCGGACTGTCACCCTCCTACATTTATTTTTAGTGCAGGTATTTAGGGGATAGTTTTATGTGCGCATTCTCACGTAGTTGTTGTTTCCTGTTGTTGCAGAAATTTTGGTTGACATGGCAACTGTAGAGGCACAGGCATTTGGTCCTGAGGCTTTGGTTGGCATGAAGGTGGTGGAGTACATTCCACCCACTCCACAGGGGGTGCCACATCCCAACGCGCAAGCTTTATCACAGCAGCAACAGCAGCAGCAGCAGCAATCACTACGGGACTCGCTGGCCCAGGGCCGACCAATGCCACTCTCGGCACCCTTGCCTCAGCATCAGCAGAAAGCTGCACATATGCAGCAGCAACAGCAGCAGCAACAGAAAGAACATCATCATCACCAACGTTAGTTTTTTCTTACATAAATTAATTGTATGGCCACCTCTGTTTCGTGGTAGCATTACAGTTAGAATATAGAATATATATATATTTATACGTATAGAATCATAGCCACATATCAGTCGTATGCCTCATCTTGATAAGTAAACGATTGTTGGTTTAAAACAATGCTGTGCAGTTCTAAGAGTTGATTAGTTGTCGTTTCTCGTATCATTCACCAATTTTTCATTGCTTACAATTTTGTTGTGTGAATTCAATGTTTTTTGTCTATTTTCTATGGTATAGGGCCTATACTTCCAGCATCAATGACCTCAAATGCCACGCCAGGCACCCACCCACATCCCACGATAGAGCCCGAGAAGTTTGCTTGCCACTGGCTACAATCCAGCTTTGAGGAACACCCAGGAAGCTCCTATCCAAAGGTGGACATGTACACTGAGTATTTAGGCGCAACTAGCAAGCTAGGCAGGGCTGCCATCCTCAACTCCACGAAGTTTGCTGAATGCCTTAAGTGAGTGCAATTCATCATAATTTGTATGATTTCTATTTGTTTATGATAATCAGTTACTCACTGGTTGTTATCATTTATCTTGAACTTGATATAATGTCATTATTATGCATTCTTACATTGTAAGAAAATATATGTGGTGGTAGCCTCTCAATGATGAGTTAATCCTCGCCTCACTCTAAACATTGAATTTACTATGTAGAAAAGTATTCCCTAAAGCCGGGGTCAAGAAGGTAGAGCTCGGCGGTGGCGGATCAGTACAACATCATGACAGACTACGAAGAAAACATCCAGTTCCATCAGCAAAACAGCAGCCTTGTAAGTTACCCCTATCAGTATCACATTGCTTTTCTTCATGTTTCATAGCCATTAATCCATGTTGACAACAGCAAGCTTCTAACTTCTAACATTGCGTTTATTGCTCACAGTAACCTGACTGCAAAACAGTTTTCTAGCTTGTTTAAATTGCATTTAATCATATATGTGGACATGTATGTAATACACTATACTGTGTGCACAAATTTATGACAAAATGCTTATTCAATATGCTTATTCAATAGAAGCACTGTCTTGTTACTGTGAACAACAAGCCTTTCTGTGTGTTACTTGACCTAAATGCTTGGCATGATGGTGAAATTTGTTCACCTGTAGGGAAATTAAAACCTTGTTCTCCAGTGACTAATATCCGTTTAGATACGCAATTTTACAACGTTATCAATGCCCATAATGCTAACAAGTTGTGGCCAAAATAATTATGCAAAATGGTATTACTTGACTATTAACCCTAGCTAATATAGTCTTGGGAGTGGTAGCAGTTTCGGGTGACTGGTGGTATGACAGGCCACATTGCTCTTGCAGCATTGCAGCAGGAGGTTGCACACTCACCCTCCCTACCTGTATCACATCCAACACCCACTAACACTGCCACTACCGCTACTGCTGTGCTACCAACACAGCAGGCTAGCTGGAAAGGTGAACGTTCTTATGGCTTTCTACTAACATGCCCTTGCCTCTGGTGTTGCTTGGATGCAATGATTGTTTTACAGAAATTCTTTAAAACTTGTTACCAAGCTGTTATTAAGAAATAGATGATCTATTGATTGATATGTAAAAGTCTGATTATGTTGTGCTTTTGGTATATCAAAACCTAATCACAATAATAAAATCAGTTAAAACTAATACACCCAATGATTTTTTTGGTGTTCTCTATTGAATACTGTGTTTTTCACTCCCTGTTTGGTTATCATAATGATTATCGATATCTCTTGTCCTGCAGGGTACCAGCGGCCACCTCCACCCACATCCTTGCCTACGCCTTCCCGCCCTGAACGGCCAGTTAGCCGGGGCAGTAACAGCAGCCGTCTTTCGACTCCACTGTCACCATCTCAGATCCGTTTCCCAATGTTGCCTGCGCACCTGCGCAGCCAGTCCCCTTCCACTCCTCCGTCAGGTCAGGCCTCTCCTAACATGTTTTCCCCCGCCTCGCCACTTCTCTCAGCACAACTCAACAGCCCAGCTAGTGATGGGGGTTTGGCAATTCAGCCTGGCCAGTTCAAGTCTCGGGATCACGGTACATCCACGCCGTCTGGTAATGCGGGACAGAAATACCCATCCATTCAGCAAGCATTGTTAGGTAGGTATCATATGCTTGGCATGTTAGCTGTTGGTTATCTGAGCCCCACTGTAAATTCTTACTCATGAGAATCTCGTGCTATACAGCTTCTAGTACCTATTAGTTAACTATGTGTGCTTCGTAATTTGAGCTGTAGAATTTTTCCAGTATGTGCCGTATCACTAGTTATTATCGCTATGTTTTTTTCTGCAGCCAAGAGCAAAGATACACGATCTCTTCCATCACCAACTCAACATGGTCAGTTATCACCTAGCAACAATACCAGTCTCATCAAAAGCTTGCTGGCTACTAAGGTGACACAGAACATGCAGCATCGTGCTCAAAACCAGCAGAACAAAAGAACAGGAGTGACGTCACCAGGCAGCCCGCGTTCACCTCAGCAGCCATCACTTAGCAACCCGTGTGTGCCACACGAGTTTCACCACGGCAACCAGCACCATTCGTATCACCAGGCAGTGATAAGTTCAGCATCCCCCCTGCAATCCCATCCTGGGGAGCAGCAGGACTGGACATCTGGCAGTGATAGAACCTCTAAATCTCAATCCTCAATGGGCCGAAGCAGACCGACCGCTCCGCCGAAGTCTCCCCTTTCTGGTGGCCAGCCGTGGTCGCACAGGGGTCCGGCAGAGGCGTTGCCGGAGAGAGGGGTGGGGGGTGGCAGCGGCGCGGACCCTGTGCAGCTGGGCGAACATGCGGCATCGACGGCTGGGGCGCGCATCACGTCAGAGTGCCGGAACGAGCACAGCGGGATTTTCTGCGAGCCATCATCGGAGACGGGTGAGCAGCAACCTCGGCTCAATTCAGGGAGTGCAACTAGTCAAGGGACCAGCGGTGTCTTCTCTGCGGCATCTCAGACTGAGACGGGTGCGGCCAGAAACGAACTGATCGGTAGTGGGCCCCCACATCCAGCTACAAATGGCGTCAACGGCTGCCTGAGTTCGCCCAGTGGCAGCGCGTCATCGAGAGACAATGCAGAGATGGCCGGCGGCAAACAACCGCAAAACGGGCATGGTGGAATGCCGTGCCGGATTCAGGAGACGCCTCGTGCTGGAAACCCCGACCACAGCCCCGTCACCATGGAAACGGAGGGAAAACTAAGCAATGGTCCTATCTTCACCGGTGCTGAGAAGGGGCGAAGTGAGGCGGAGATGGCATCCGAAATCCTGAAAGAGGCAAAGGAGGCTGCGCTCTCAGATCTCATCACAGACAAAGCAGTGTTCCTGAACGGCTTCTGTGAGTCTCCCCACGTGAAGAGCTTTGACTCTATTGTAAATCACGTCGGAAATGGAGATACCGGTGCTGAAGCTTTGCAGAATGCTATGAAAACCCCGAAAGCTGATGCTCTTGATGCAGTGCGAAATGTGCCGCAAGAAAACAACATGGCGGTGGCGAGTGAAGAGAAAACAAATCTGAATCATGAACCTCCTGTAGATAGCTGTGTGAATAAATCGGAGGTGGATGTTGGTTCTGTGTCGTGTAACAAGGTACAGGATAACTGCAGGCCACAGATGCTTGTGGGAGAGCAGAGCAAGTGTGATGTGGTGCAATCTGACATGACCCAAGTTAGTGAGAATGTGACACTGGCTGGTTGTGACAAGCCTGCTTCACAGCATTTACCTGTGTCAAAGCAGGTGCCCATAAATGACTTCAAGGGGCAAGTTTCATCTGCACAAATGTTACAGCATCAGGACTTCCATAAACATGTGGTTAAGGAAGAAAAGCCCAGCCCTATGGATGTAGATACAGAAGTATCTACTCTCCCTAACAAACTTAAGCAGAAATCCTGCTTGCTAGGCGAACTGTTGGAATCGACGTCGGTTGAAAAGCCGCCAATTTCGTTGAATATAAACAGTGCAAGAGCAGCTGAGAAAAAGACCGATAGTATGTTTGTGCCCGTGAGCCAGAACAGTGCCATGCAAGGCTTTATTGCGCGCCCTGCAGTGGTGCTACCTAGTAGACAGCTAGGTGCTCTACCGGGGCAGTTGCCACAGCCGTATGTGTCAGTACCCTCCACTATCACACCTACGAAGCGTCCGTCCACTGAGCCATCCGCAGGCCCCAACTCAAAGCGCCCAGCACCCCCGCCGTTTTCCCAAAGAAATGTCCCGAGCCCCATGCAGATATCATCGCCGCCCAGCCTCAACACAGCACCTGCACCGCATAGCCCGATCTTGAAGTTGGCCCTAGAGAAATCGTCAGCTGTGAAAGGTGCGACATCACCACGTAGAGCTGGAGCAACAACTCCAAAATCTGTGCCAAAGATGCCTGTGGCCACATGCTCGCGACCAGCCGCCACCAAGAGTAACACCTCCCAGTCAAATACTCACAGCTCGACAGCTGCACACCAAAGAAATACAGGTATTTGTCCCCGATTTTCTTTTGGTGCAGGGCAAGATTTGTGTTCAGATGCACTGGGGCATGTGCCACTGGCAATAATGCTTTGTAAGGATACACTCGAGCTTTTATTCGAAATTTAATTGATTTTTCATTTTCATTATTCGATGGCTAACAGTAGGTGGCACATGCTTATTTCTTCATATAACAATAATACATGTGAACTTTCAGAGCGTTTTGATTGCGTGCGTACGTGTGTAGTGAGCCTTAGCCTTTAAAACACTGATGACGTCAGAGACATGATACAACCAGCCTTTTCACAGTATTCATTATGCTAGAATCTGTTGCACGCAGGCGGTCGATCAATGTAAAAAGTAGATTCTGATGTTTGCCATAGTAGCCGATGTATAAATGGATATTTCTCTGTCGTTACAACTCTGAATAATTAAATTTTACACGTTTTAATGGTTACACTTGCTGTAAAAAAGCGCGTCATGGCTTGTTATTAAGTGCCGTTTTTATGGTTGTTTATGTGCATAAATTTTCAATCTGAACATACATATGCCTTAAATTTGAGGCAGTTTTCTAATTTTTTATTGTAAATATTAAATTTAAAATTCTGACGTGAAATTTTGGTGCATATGCTGCTTAACTTGTGGCGAAAAAATGTTGATTTCATACTCTGTGGTAATTGAGAAATATCCAACATGTCCAATGTGTTGTCACATAATTAGGTGCTGGAATTTCTCATGAAATTTTATGGCTTGAGCATCTGATACATCTCATCTATAAATGAAACGTGTGATTGATTCGTTTTATTTGTCAATAAATGGTTGCTCTTCATTAGAGCAATATACCTGTGCGAAAGAGTGTATCCTTAATGGATGGCTTAATATGAAAACAAGTTTTGATTAAATTGTGTGTGAGCTAGCCTTTATATCACTGTAAAGACACGCTTGCCCTGTATTATTCAGTTGTAAGACTGCGTAATTCATGTATTTCATTTTTTTAAACTTGCACCTGTTAAAAAGAAACTAAGGAGGTTGTGTTTCAGGTGTTGAGAATGATATTATAGTAGTGAACTGTACCATAACGCATCTATGAACAATAATCTCCATAATTATGTAATAATATAATAATGTACCGCAGAGAATTACTAGTGCCGTATAGCAGCAGCAAGTAGTTTGAAGCATTTTCATTACAGAGTGTTTTCACCATTTATTGTAACCATCAGTCTATTCTTTATGACATAATAATATTATAACTGAATTACACTCCTACCTTTTTAGCTATAATTTTCTGCTGCTTGCCTTCTAGCTGCACATTCTTCAGCAGCTGTCTCTCAGGCAAAGTTGCCGCCAGCTCAGCCATTGCCACCGACACCACAGCAGCAGCAGGCAGCACAGAAACAGGCTGCTGAGTTGCAACAACGGGCGCTGAAGCTGCAGTGTCCACCCGATCTCCTATATAAGTGCGAATGGACGGGATGCACTCAGTGAGTGTACTAATATAGTAGATCGATGCAATGTCAAATTGAACCTGTTGTTTGTCCTTGTTGTGTTGAGGAAAACTAGCATCATGGAAGCTCAATTTCTTTGCTGTCCCTTCATCTATGTATGTTGCATCTTCTCATAGCTTGTGCAAAGGTGCTGGAGGAATCTTCAAACATGTAGTGAAGGTGCACTGCACTCAGGATGGCCCATGCCTGTGGGAACCCTGCGACAAGATGGTGCGAAAACGCTGGTCTCTCGCTACGCATTTACAAGTATGTTTCATTCAGCAGAAGCCACGTGTTGTTGCTGTTATTGTCTGTGTTTTATTTTTTGTTGGCTGAGCCCAATGAGCGCAATTATATATTTTTCTTTGTGAACATCTAAATTCTAATGGAGAAATAGAGCAGGCAACCTACCTACTGACCCAACTACGTCTATTGGTTTATATCACATATCAGCTGTTGCCATATTGGGTGGGATACTTGATATATATATCAAGAGTACATAATAGAGAAGGGTATGACACCGTTTTAACAGCATTTTGCATAGTTTTCAACTTGTAAATATTCTATCAATATGTGAATAAATATATTCAAACTTTACCTTGTTTTCGTCTATGAATCTCCCTTAATCATATTACACCACCAATTTACCTGAAAATCGTATGTGTTCTTCAAAAAAGTGTTTTGAATACGACATGGTTTCACACAGTTTTCCCAAATAATCGCATGTATTTGGCGCATGTTGATAATGCGGCGGCAGCACCAGGTTGTCACTACGGGACGCTGGGGACTGTTGGGGATATTAGGTAAGCACAGTAACATCACTTGTTTCGCTTCTTTATCATCAGGAACACGATGGCAATACAGCTAAAATCAGCTGCTAGCTCGCCGTGAGCACACATTTATTTCTAGCACGCTGGAAACGCTACACGCTGAATACAATTCGATGCCTAACATCCCCAACAGCCCCCAGCGTTCCGTCATAGACAATAGAACACTAATCTGATAATAAACTTGCGCCGAATACATGCGATCATTTGGGAAAACTGTGAAACTGTGTCGTATTCAAAGAACTTTTTTGAAGAACACATACGATTTTCAGGTAAATTGGTGGTATCATATGATTAAGGGAGAATCATAGACGAAAACAAGGTAAAGTTTGAATATATTTATTCACATATTGATAGAATATTTACAAGTTGAAAACTATGCAAAACGGTGTCAGACTCTTCTCTATAGTATTATGTACTCTTGATATATATATATATAGTTGAGAGCTGTATAGTAAAGCACCAAGCTATAATATAGCTAAACTGAAACTAAACTTCATTTTGTTTCCTCTGATAATATTTGCCCAGTGCATTACTGATGTCACGTATTAACTCATGTTCTCGTAATTTAAACATGCTGCTTTAGTACAAACACCAATGATATGGTCTTGTTTGTGTGTGTGACAACAGGACATTCACTGTCAAGACAAACTACTGCGCATGGCAGCAGTGCGCCGCTTCCACGTAGAACAACTGGGTGACAGTCCTCTGCCTCCTGCCCAACTACCGCCGCAGCATCCCGGCTTTCATCCGAATGCTGCCATCCTGGCCATACGGAGGCATGCTGTACCGCCAGCAGCAGTGTTCGTGGTGAGTATTCTTGCACTTTTCGAGAGTATTTAGGTTATGATAGGAAGGAGCCAGTTTTATTCCATAAGTGTGTGCAGTTTAATTTTGTTGTGTGTGGTATCAACCTTGGCATTAGCTATGCATAAAGGTGACTTAAACACAATACATAGTAATGCTATTACTACTTGATCTTAAGCAAATATTATTGCATACCATATTGTGACTCTATTGTGTTCTCTATTTATCCTATTCTGTTTTCTCTTCACAAGGATGAAAAGGAGGGTCCAGTAACTAAACATATCCGCCTGACCGCATCATTGATACTACGTAATCTTGCCAGATACTCGCACCTTGGAAGAAGGTTTGTAATGTGGCACAGAAATGTGCAAATACGTTAAGTAATTGTTGAAAATCATGTTCTTGTCCCCAACCCCAACATAGCCGTGCAGTAATTTCACAGCTTGGTGTATGCTATACATCTAACTGATCAAGTTTACCAGTGTATTAGGGCTACTTATGACACATGTAACTGACTCTCCTGGGTCTTTCCTCATCTGTCCATAACCGACGTGCCTTCTAAAATCCCTGGGGGGAACCCTGCTGTGTGTGTAGGAGTAGGCATCTCATAATTCTTTATTGCATTGTTTACAGCAAGTTGAAACCACACGAGCAGAAGCTAGCGCAGCTCTCGCTTAGTTGCGTGGAGTCGTCGACAGCACTGGCCAACTGTCTGTTTGAGCTGCGCTACGACCACTCGGTTGCGCCTACGTAGCGTCACACAGTGTCTGTGCCCACATGAGGATAGCTGGCAAGGTTAACCACAGCACTGTTGCATTGGCTCACTACATGTGTTCCACGTATGATATTGATGGATGGAGGAGGGCAGGAAGGGTGGGCTGGTCATAGCTGCATGTACAAATGGTCAAGGGCAGGCAATATGGGGCTGGTCATAGCAATCGGTAAGGATGGTGTGATAGTCAATGAGGTGGATTGAACGATAGGGTGTTCTTGTCATAGAGAAAGAAAGAGAGTAAAGAATACAAGTGCATGCAGACAGTGTAACGGTGTGCACTGGATTGTCGAGTGGCTTGTTTTTGTTTGCGATGAAGATTCATGCTGCTATCTGGCCATGCGGAATAGGTAAATAGCATCGATATCGTAACAGGTAGAATTTGAAAGTTTTCCAAGGGTATGTGGGTATACGATGTCAGCATTCGGTCATTATTTTTGTAATCACTACTTGATTGTGATGCGTCAGCATTGTGCTTGCTGGATTTTTAAAAGAAACCATTTATGTCTCCACATAACTTATTTGTTTCAGTGTTTATTTTATTTTAATTAATGGCAAACCTGATTATTTGGTACATACAACTAGCAAATTGAATAGCCCTTCTCCATGCACATGGTTGACAGACGAGCAAGGGTGTTATAATTAATGACATTGTAACTGGTGGCTGTTTAGCACTGCTCACTACTGCCAGTATGTGGCTGCATGCAATAGTGGAGGTGGTTAAATGTTGTGGAGGCTTCTGGAAGCAAAATCCCAAGTGCTGCTGTGTGATATTATGTACTTATATTTCCATTTCTGCCATATGCAATATATATCTAAAGGTCATACTACATATATTTAAAGAATAAAGTGCATCTGTATAAAGTACAACTAGTTATAAACGTATATTACAAACTCTCGGTTGATATTTAATATTTATTTTGTATGCAAGTCCATATGGGAACCACCTTGGTTTATCCGGCACAATTCGAATAGGGACAGAAAGGTTGTGAGCATTGACCTTTTGTCTACTGTCGATATATTTGTTGCATATGACTGTGTGTGAACATGTCGTGGGTAAGTGGGTGCCATCAAATTTGACTGTCCTGCTTCACCACTAGGTGTTACGCGTGGTCCGTCGTTATTCGCTGTCATGTGCTTTGCTGTAAATGTTGTTCTCTACTATACGTAGGTTGTACAGTCATGTTCTATGAGAGGTGTGTTAGTAACATGGAGAGGACGGAACTCCTTGTTGCAATCTCTTGCGTTGTTCCATTCCACGGATGTCGAAAGGGTATACCTGCTGTACGTCGCAAACGTGTTATTTCGTATTCCTTAGTGTTTGTATAAAACAGTTATGAAAGTTTCAAAATAAGTGGCTGGTGAAATGAAAGTTTCAGGCATCGACTCCTCTGGGATTCCTCGAATGGAGGGGGTGGGTGTTGTGCCCCAATGCTACTAAGGATTTCAAATTTGTAGTAAGAGATAAAGACATGGCAAGATTGCATTGACAAAAGACCATTAAGGAATATATAGTTTTCTATGGAACATCAATGTATTGTGAAATATAGTAGTTGCTTCAGAATGCATCTTTGTGAAGTAATGTGTGTATTTAGTTAAGGGATTCTTTATAAAATGTGTTACGACTATCATAAGATTAACAAGAACATTAAATGCATTTAAAATTACGTTTATTATTTTTGCACAATTCCTGTCGCAGTGTATTTTACTTGCTAAAACATGTAATGGGAAGGGAATACCCTATTCGTGTATAGAGTCATGTACCTGATGTCCAATTATGTTGCCATGGAAATGTGAAGGATTAACAGCCCATACATCGTAATATATTTTTTGCCTTCATTGAGCTTTTCAGTTGGCACCTTTCTTGGTAAAACAAAATGCTCAGTTTTGTAGACTTGTAAAATCCCCCTACAATGAGGCCACTGTACTGTTCACAGCAATTTTATATTGTTTTACATTTTGCCTTACAAAATATTTTATTTACTTCTCAATTGGAAGCCACGATGAGCAAAGCCATTCTTTCTGTAAATATAGAGGTAATGGCCAGATTTCTGGATATTTGAAGAAAATATATCTAGTGTACCTATTGCCATTATATAAAGCATGACATCAAACAGAAAACTGCTTAAAAACGGCTATTTATTTGAGATTTAATTAAAAATAG
The DNA here is from genome assembly GCF_000485595.1 of Priapulus caudatus. Lineage (NCBI taxonomy): Eukaryota > Metazoa > Priapulida > Priapulimorpha > Priapulimorphida > Priapulidae > Priapulus > Priapulus caudatus. The sequence goes on from NW_014577084.1 coordinate 929,546, forward strand.
AAGAAAATACTGGCTCTGTTGCACTAGCAATTGCACCATCCACATAGTATTACCACGTTTTCACACATTGCGAAACATTTGTGAAAAAAGTTAGCCAAGGTAGTTTTTTGTAACATGCCACCAATTTTTGCAATATGATAGTGTTCAGACATTGTGTTGTGCAGAAGAAAACATTGACACGGACATTTATGATGGCAGATAACGTATCAATGTCATAAATTCTGTTACTAAACAAACGTGTTGAAAACACTTACTTGCACGATTGGATTTGTCACTACATAATAGGACAGTGATGCTAAAATGCACTGGACCAAAACTTATGCACACTACAGCAAGTCTAATGAGAGAAGCCAGTTTACTGTTACAACATTGATGAGATTCTGCCTATTATATAGTTTTACAGCTAATCTGTACTGACGTTTAACGGGAATAGTTTTTAGGTGGGTAGTCTGTCAACTCATTTACTGAATTGCGATCAACGACAATGAAGATTATATTTGATGATATTAATGAACAAGTGCCGCAGAGCGACAGCACTCAACTGACGTGTACTGTAGCCGGGTATTCTTCTAATAAACTCACTGGCAACCGAATCCGTGTTGACCTCTCCTCTTGAGGGTCAAAAGGTTATCAGACACTTCACACACCACAGCAAAAAACACATCACAGACCCCTCAAAAAAAAGAGAAAAAAAGGAGAGGAAAACGCAAAAAAAAAAAAGTTCCACTCTGCCTGTTAGGCCATGTCCTCAGAAAATGCCTGATATGTGACCTTCCCCCCACTGCCCTTTGACCTGTGACCTCCAATTTCGCACTGGTGATGGGTTTCCTGCCCATCACACTATACACCGAATATTAAGAGCATAGGTGGAGCCGTTTAGATTTGTGCCGCAATTCTGCATTTCCTCTATACCTTAAGTTAAGGAGGGAATGTTCCCCCTTCTTTTACACCTCTTGACCTTTGACCTTTGACTCCCAGCTTTGACATCCCAACTCGTTTTCGTGTTACCCTCCTACGTCCCGACTTTCGAATCTGTACGTCGAGCCGTTTAGATTTGTGCCCAACTGTTGACGGACGCACGCGCGCACGGACAATCATGCGATTCTACAAGCTGCATCTGACTATGTCAGATGAGCTAAAAAAAACGAGTTCGTGAAAAGTGGCACCCTGCTTACATGGTTTTGCACAAATAGAACTACTTAAATATATATATATATATTCAATAAACTATAAATGGAAACATATTCATAATGTGTGACATTGTGAAACATGTATTGTGGACTTTTCAATCAATTATTATGTCACATGATTCACTATTACATGGACAATATTCATCTGTCATTGTCATGTAAGTAAAATAGCATAGACGTGTTTACAACCAAAACGTAATGAAAACAACATGATGAGTGGACCTGGCGAACATGGCTACATATTATCTTACAAAGGTATTCTGAAGTAAAGGTCAGAGGAAACTGTTTGGCACTCTATGAAAGTATATGATACACATATTTAAATGATATTCAAAATAAAATACAATAGTAGAAGCAGGTATCCATTGCATAGGTTAAACACCAACCTTGAAGTTACTACGTTGAGGCAAATCTAACTGTTTGCACAACAGCATGTTCATACACGTTGGAAGCTAACGATAATGAGCAAATATAATCATTTACCTATTACATGGACACTTGCTAGTGTAAATCAAGAGTATTTACAGGTGCTAATTTTACTCAAGTAAAATTAGGAAAGATTGTCACAGCACCACTTATATTGCTACGGCAGATGGCAGCACTTAACATCATGCAGTTATAAACCACTAATGTCACGTAATATTGCATAAACTCGAGTTTTGAGGTAATCGCCAACTTACTAAAAAAAACACCCACTTATAATGTCTGACTAAGACATGAACATGGATTTTCAACCCTGGTCCGCGTACAGAAGGCACAGATTCAACTTAAATGTGCTGACGAGTTGTCATTCTTGATAAGAACTCCCAGCTTTGCCAAACACATCTGCTTTCTTAGTTTTAATATTTCCAAGAACATGGTCATCTCTGAAAGTACACAATACCTTTAATAAATGGGGTAGTAAGGCAGATGGGGTCGTTGTCGTATCAGGTACTACAGATATGTACCTGAGGTAGTTTTAGGTTGTTTAGTATTACGTTTATATTTTTATATGAGGTATGTTTAGGGTTAGGGTTAGGGTACACTTCTGTAGTACAAGTCTGGTACACTTTGTGTATACATATATGTACCTCGGGTACATATCTGTAGTACCTGATACGACAACGACCCCTTGAGCGGTAGTAAGTTACATCCTGCACACAGCCTACCTAGTCAAATATTCAGCAATTGCGGGGGGGTATAAATACATTTACTTAAATGACATTTGCGCAAATGTTGTCTTGATAAAATGGCACATACCATCCTGTTTGACTAGACCCAGGTGAACGTATCTCACGTAAGTGAAGAAATCACACACTGCTGCAATCTGCACAAATAAATAGAAGAAACATCATAGGGACATACACCACAACTTGGACAAGTATGTGCGTGCCCTAATACAGTAGTGTTTACATACACTCATCATTTGATAGAAAGGAGAAGCATATAAAAATCATTACTGTTGAAGATAATCAAGATAACACAAGATAAGCTACATGTTTTATGTTAACGCATAATATATTAAGGTATCTTAGAGCAGGTACCTGAGGTGCCCATGAGCTGAAAGATATCTCATAGGAAAGTAGATTATGAAAATATCATGTTACAGTAAAGATTTACACAACGTATATAAACAGATTATGCCATACCCTGTCCCTGGCTAACTTGGAAATGTAGTGCCAGCAGCAACTCTCACCAAGCTTCATTCTGTAAGTGCATGATTGACATATCATTGTCAATGCACACTCACTGGAAGAAAATAGAATAGCTGTTGGCTCATGAGTTTCACCCTGCATCGCTTGTGCTGTGCTACTGCAAATAAGTCTTTTATATTGGCAGACTGAACGTTGGATAGTACAGGTCATTCATTATTCCTGTCGAATTCTAAAAATATTGCACTTATTACAATATAATATAAAAAGAATGTGCTTGCATTTACCATTCTTGTGACTCATTTCCAACAACCACTTCCATCATGAGTGAGTTCTCCTCCACAGATTTTTGAACAGCTTTGGCCATCTACAAAATAAAACTACAAGTTCTTTGCTCTGACAAAACTGCATGTATGATATCAGTATAAAGGGACTGCAAATGAACAAAGAATAACAGTGATAATAAAAAAGCTAAATAACAATTACGTTTGACCAACTGAAATGTATACATATTGAACAAACAAAAATTTTAAAATTTAACTTACTTCAATATTTCTGTATGTAAGGCAGGGGATTATATCTTCTCTGTGAATCCGTAATAGAAAATCACTGCCACCACTTTCTAGAACAGGGTTCTGTACCCATTTGCTGAACTCCTCATACAGTAAAGGATCCGTCTAAAATGAGTAACACTTGTTGCATGAGACGTCGAATTGTAAACCAAGTACCAGGTTAAATACTTTTCAGGACGAAGATTGATAAGTTGCAATTCAATCCATGACACATTCTTCTCCCATATTCCATATACTACATACCACACTTTCCTGTATTCCACATGTTTTCAATTACACTTCATTATTCCTTTATTCCTTTTCTATTATACTAAATTTAGATAAGACTAGTCTTGGCTAAACTAGACTGTCTGTTTTCAATTATTTCTTCCTCTAATCTGAGCTATTAACACGTTAATAAAATCACTGTTATACACGTTATTGACAACTATTTACTACTAAGTCTACACTGCATTGTTTGGACAGGACACCAAATCTCCTACATATCTGTATAAATCAAAATGAATCTAACCTCAATAAAATTGTTTAACGTGGCATTGTCAGAGGGATCTGGGGGTGGGCTCACGTCTCTTCTCTTTTCTATAGCACCAGTGTGACTGCCAGATCGTTTGTGTCCTCTCAAAAAGCTTGTTATTCCACTGGTCCTTATGCTCAGGATCGGCAATGACTCTGACTTTGGTACATCAGGTGCAGAAGCCAGAACCAACCTCTTTAGAGCTGTAATCTCTGCATCGAGAACATCTATCTGCAAAAAATTGCAAGGGACAACAATAGGAGTGTGATGAGACAAGTTTGGAAATGTCTAACATGGCTGTACTAAAAACTAACACTGCTACCATTCACATTTGATTATATTTTGAATTGTTATGGTCGCAAATATGAGCACATATGTTACAATCTAGAAATGGCAGTTGTCGCCAACTACATGTATCCCCCGCGATCTAGTATGAATGAAATATCTCCGTAAGGACGTACAAGGTAGGTAAAGTGAAATAAGTCACAAAGACAAAGGTTTGTTAAACAACTCATCTGCCTGAGATGTGCAAGTATGTCAAATTTGGTTACCTTAGGGGTTTTGGTACGCGACACACCTTCTCCCCAAGATGTGAAAGTATACGAAGTTTGCCTGCGCTAGGTCAATTAGGGGCTGAGTTATAGAGCGGAAGAAAAATATGATGAAGGTCAATGTCAAGGTCAAATAAAGATTGCAGTGGCCTGATTTCGGTACGTGACACACCTTCTCCCCAAGATGTCAAGTATACCAAGTTTAGTCGCGCTAGGTCAATTAGGGGCAGAGTTATAGAGCGGAAGGGAAATATGATCAAGGTCAATGTCAAGGTCAAATAAATGTCGCAGTGACCTGGTTTTGGTACGCGACACACCTTCTCCCCAAGATGTGTAAGTATACCAAGTTTGGTCGCGCTAGGTCAGTTAAGGGTCGAGTTACAGAGCGGAAGGGAAAGTGTCTGCGGCGGCGGCGAGCGGCAGCTGGACAGACGTGAAACCATAGTATCCCCGCCAACTTCGTCGCGGGGGATACAATTAGTTTTCAAATTGTAAACCAGAACAAGCTATTCACAAACTATCACTTTGAACCAGGACAAATATAATGGGATAGTAATCTATTAGTAAAATAAAATGCATTTATATACATTGTTTTACCTTACAAGGCAAATTCTATAAGCTATAGGAATGCAGCCATATAATAATTACCATTAGCCATATAATAATAATAATTAATACAATACGACTTACTTTACTTAGAGCTTCCTTCAGTTGCTTCTCCACTGATACTCTTCTCTCATTGGCCTCTCTAACCATGCGATGTGCCTCCTATGGATTAAAAATATATAGATAAGGATTTTCTCCCATAATATGCAATCCCTATTAATTTAAGATTTAATTAAAGTATCATAATAAATTACTATACTTCCATCCTGGCAGTATGCTACATACAGTAATACTCAATGCCACGATAACACGGGTTACAGAAATTAGCCCCGTGTAATTCGTAAATAATGACTAACAAGGTACTAGCCAGGATTGAGAAAGTGGGAGTTCGAAGGCATTTTACAATTCCTACTAGATGGGTCAGGGTACATGACCCCTCCCAGAAATATTTGTCAAAAACAGTGCAATTTGGTGCATTCTGAGGTATTCTGAATAGTAAACAGAGTGTTATATTTTGACCATATTTTCGCACATTAAGAGACCTTATTACGTTTCTTCATATTATTCAACATTGTGTTCTACATTCTTATACCCCTGTCACACCTACCCGCGATCACGCTCGCGCTCCCACTGCGACCTGAAAAGTATGAA
>NW_014577084.1:935643-941673 GCF_000485595.1 Priapulus caudatus
ACTACGCTTTCTAGGCTTGTTTTCGCTCATTCTACGTCCACACTGCGCTGACACGAGCAAGCAGTCGCCCGGTCGATTTTCTAATCGCCACTGGCGACTGGGCGACCGCTTGTTTCTCACGCTGTGCACCATGCCAAAAAGAAGAGGCAGGGGTCGAGGAAGGCCGTCTCCATCGTCTCCACGGTCGTCCAGTCCTGTTCCATCTGAGCCTGTTCCTGAGCCTGCTGACAACAAGAAGGATGCAGGGTCTTCGTGTCGTAGCTTGGCCATTAGACAGTGATAGTGGCCAAACTGAACTCTTCTTGCCCCACGTCTAACCATGATCGAACCCAGCATCTCCTCTCCCTTCTTTCCCTCCTCCTTCTTCTTCTTCTTCTAATGATGTTGACAAGGGCCTGGTCATCTTGTGCCTGCATATGTGCTAACTGTAGTACAATTAGCACATTCTGCCTGCCTGCGGTCATGGTGAAGAGCAGATGCACACTGATTGTGTATAGAAGATGAAGCTGTATTTATACAAAACTGTGTGTGTGAGGGGGGGGGGGTCAGTGAAAGTGGGATCGTAATAAGAACGCTCTGTGAGCCTATTGCAAACGTGGGAACAACGCCTTGGACGTATTACGAGCGTCATAGTCTCAGTGGCAGCGCAGTGTGGACGTAGAATGAGCGGAAACAAGCCTAGAAAGCATAGTGGAAGCGCCGTAACGGCGCAATAAGAACGGGAGAGGCACGTATGGAGAGCTCAATGAGTGTACAGCAGTCGCAAACCAGTCGCAGGGGACGATTTCTGCAACCCCAAGTCGCTTCTATGCGTTGTTGCTACGTCCACGATAAGCTCATGTAGTTCGCTTTGCGCTGCCATGGCGACTGTACTGCGTCATTACACCGCTCATTACAGAGCGCGGACCCGCTGCGCTTGTTTTGATTCGGAACAACACAAGCGCCGAGGTGTCGTGCTCAAGGTAGCTCATGGCGACCCTTTTCCGTGCTTGACAGTTTCCACTGCGTCACCAACTCGTTCTCAGAGACCTTACTGCGCTTTTCCTCGCGCTTTCATACTTCTCAGGTCGCAGTGGGAGCGCGAGCGTTATCGCGGGTAGGTGTGACAGGGGTATTAGCTAGACGTGGATTTAATTTATGGTTTTTTCCTAGACTTTTACAGATTGTTACGAATAGTACATGGTCCTTTTCTAAAATAATGCAAGTATATACGTTTATATCATAAATTTATTCTCTGAAATGAGTGCATGGCTATCATCAGCTGTCAGCCGTACAACACACCATCAGGTACGAAAATTGGCTATTGAAAACTAGATGGCTTGCTAGCTAAAAGTAAATTCATGCCAATTGGGGTATTACTGAAATTTTATATTGATTGCTGTGCAACTAAATATCATTGAAGGTTTAACCATAAAAGCAAATCTCTTTTATTGTATAAATCACATATATATATATATGAAGCATCATAGCAGTACATTGTATGATTATATTATTAGAATAAACACATTTTATAGTATAAACGTCTATCCTCATTACATGACATATTTTAGAATATTTAAAATGTTTCATTACATCATAAAATATTGTAACAGATTTTACACTATTGCATCTATCCATTTTTTTCCTTTTGTAAAAACTTGATTCTTTACATGTACTCGTATTTGAATAATATACAATAATGAGTTAACAGTAATAATAAAATACTTACTTCAAATAAACTTGCTGTGAGGTCTTGCAATTCCAATCCTACTTGATCTCTAACTTTGGATAATTTTCCCACCTCCTCATCTTTCAGCTTAATCTCCTATTATGATTCCGATATCATGTGTATAAGATATGGAACGAAATATGATGTAACTTGGATTCATATTTTCATCACTAGTCTACAAAAACTGTCACACATTTAACACACTCACCACCAGCAAATAACAATATATAAATGTTCAACCATTTAAAAATAAAATGCAAAGCCACAGAAACATACCAGCATAGCTGCTAATAAATGGGAAAAAAATTAACAGATATAACTTCTGTGAGGTGACCTATGGTATCCAAAAAATTGGCTTTACAATTAGCAATTAGCTTGCTGGCCTGTGCATAGACTAACAGGATTAGGGGCAGATAAGGTCTATGTCCCCCTGACCTCTGTTTGACCTGGCTCGTTTAGCTATTTCTGACCAATATATATATATATATCATATATTAGGGTTAGGGTTCGGGTTAGTCGAAAATAGCTAAACGAGCCAGGTCAAACAGAGGTCAGGGGGACATAGACCCTACGAGCGGATTAGGGTGTTACATATGATTGTCAGATTTTAAGTGTTGAAGTTAAAGATATATTGTGCACTCACCTCTTTTGCTTTAGACAACTGTTCTTGCAGAAGGTTGTATGGCTTGTCTGCAATTTCATGCACGTCACGACTTTCTGACATTGTGTCAGATTTGATCAGTACCAGGCTACATGAAAAAATACATGAAATTCAATAAACCTGCAAGAAAAACACAACTTATTAAATCAGCCGGTTATTATCGGCTAAGAATAAGATTTCTTCCATTGCTTGGTATTTGTTTATTTTTCTAAATATTAGCTACATTAGATTGTTAAGTTGTGGGCCATTTACATTAAAGTTAAGTCATGCATTAATTACATGTGCCATTTGTTACATGCAATACACATATATTGTTGCCGAGTTAGGAATTAGGTCAAATAATAAGTGTTGTTTTTCTGTCATTCCGTATTGGAATTCTCTCCCTTCCTCTTTAGTTAATTGTAAATTTAAACTGCAATCCACAGTGTGATCTGTCCATTTGATCAACTTTTGTCTCTTTCCCTCTTTGATATAGTGAGTCCCTTAGACTTTGAAGACTGTGGTGCAAGATTATCCGCGTACATGGATGCACACCCTGGATACACTAATGGCAACATATGACAAACTTACCGTACACTCTCTAAAAGTAAACTTTATGAAAGAGGAGCATCGACAAGAGGTCGCAAAGAAGATTTGATACAAAGGTAAGAACTATGTTGCACTAAATACGTTGTGTTTATGAGTGATAATGCACAATTTTGGTCAGAATCGGCGTGTGAAATCTCGGCAGATGAACGCTTTTAGAAGCGGCTTGTAAACACTGTCTTGGAAAGCATTTTCCTACTGTATTCTAGATGTAGGTTAAGACTTTCCTTCGCATTATTTGGTCGTAGATTTAGTAATTCGTTAAAAAAAAACGTTTGAGACCCTGCTTCGATGTTCAAGCTTGTTTAAAAGTTGCTCTATAATATATATAGAGTATAATAGACAGAGAGAGAGAGAGAGAGATGGTAATATAGGCTTAGGCCACATGCTACAAGTCAGGTCAACCTTGTGGCAACAAGTCATGGGCTATAGTACTAAAGCTAGTTTAAAAGGTAAGGTCGATGTTGCATTTGCGATTCAAGCTGAATTTATTTATTTATTTATTTTCAACAGACTGGAAGCATATGACCAGCGTTCGAAATTAGTGCCGACCCGGAGGCCCGAAGCCACCAAGTTTTGGCTCGGGCAATTATCTCTACGAAACTGCCGGTCCTCCTGACTAGCACTTTTTCCCCTCATATTACGCTGAAATACTACGGTTATCGCAATGGCAGTTTAGACAGACTTGTAAATGGGAGCGTATTCTAATAATGCGCTCCATTCCTGAACGTAGACGGGGTATCCAAAACATCTAGAGCTGAGGGCATGAACTCGCTCAATGCATGAATCGCCACACAAACAAAACCTCGCGACACTCTAAGAAATCGATTGCAGCATGTAGCGTAGCCCAGTGTTTTTATGACCGCATAATAATAAGTTCAGGGAAGTTCTTATGTCGCAGGGGTTATCGTGGGGAGTAAGGGCCCTGCAAATTACAGCCCAGTTAATTACTGCAGTACAGAATGTTCAGAATCAACCGAGCTAAATTTCTCACAAGTGTCTGCGATCACAAATACATATACATATACATCTTCGCATAACTGAAATTTATAAATCGATATTAAATTAGATTCATTTTAATATATTACTGTAATATGAGTATGTATATTATGTATGAGTGTGTATATTACTGTGTGAACGACCCTACTACACAGTTCCGTAAAGCCGGCTCAGGTCACCCTATGACCCGTCTAATTTATCGCCTATTGACGTCGTAATAAAACTCATGTCGATTTGAGGTGATTTTGGGCTGCAAATCTCCGATCAGTATTTACAGCACCGACCAGATCGTAGTGTTCTGCAGGAAACGTAGACTGGTTCACGACCCCAGTGTTTGTACCAGCACAAGCAGTTCTCTAGCCCAAACAGAGCAAGCTTGACACCGGGACCAGTCTACATAAAACGAGTACTCTATATATTTTAAAATCAAACCTTTTGTAAATACTGTGAATAAAATTTAAAATTCATAAAGCCATTGGACACACTTGACACACAAGGAATATCGACTGGGAACACGAGCAGCTGCTTGTTGCTTAGCCATGTGCCATCTTTGAATGACATCACCTTTGTCACCACCGACCCTGAAGACACCATTGCTGCTATACAAAACCTGTTAGCTCTCCCATCACATTGGGCTAGCCATTTGGACAAAGTACTGCAGTCCCTGGATTGTCATTACGCAGGGCCACGTATTTTGAATCATGTTCACAATTAATCCATCACGTGCTTTTTATAATAAAGTGGAACATTAGGTTACTCAGTTACATTACAGTATGCTGTTAATGGTTATTTTTATATACCATTTTGTTATTGAGATTCACGGTGATAATAGTGGTGCATATGTGAAGTGGATGTTTATTCTTTTAAGTGTGCTCAGGAGTTCTGTAATATGTTTATTGAGATTCACGGTGATATTAGTCGTGCATATGTGAATTGGGTGGTAATTCTTTTAAGTGTGCTCAGGAGTTCTGTAATATATTGATTGAGATAAGTTACAAAGACCCAAGTTGCCATACAAATTATGTATATCTTTATTTCTAAAACGCAGCCATTTACTACAGACACTAGGCATTACTGCTGACAATAGCTCGCCTAAAGTTAGAAATCATGAAGCACACCTTGACAATTCTTCCACCGAGAGAAATTTTCTGATGGGGCAGGTCTTGTTTTAATATTTTAAATGTCTTGCTTGGACCAATGACCCTCTACACGAATCCTCTTAGATGCGATACGTCTATCCAAAACAACTGTCTCTGCATGAAGTTAGGATTTTCCTTTGACCATTGACGGCGTGCTCCACCATAGCTATCACTGACACAAGTAACAAGGCCTGTGTCACCTAATGTATACATGCCCCAACTTGGGTAACTCGCGATTCTAGTACCTAGAGATGTTCGATTTGGTGTGATATGTTGATCAAAATAGTCGCAAAAAACCGATCGCCGGTGGTTATAAACTTACTCGACTAGCGGTTCTAGTACCTAGAGACATCTGGCTATTTAATCGATTATATCAACAGACATAGAGCAAAACTTATATATTGGGTTAAAGGGAGAATAGTACTATCAGGAGCTCTTAAAGTTAGGTATAAATATGTTCGATTTGTTCTGATATGTTGATTAAAATATATAGGATCGGCTATGTGTGATCGATGTATGACAGTATGTTTACCAGAATGGCTATATGACCGGCAGCCGGCATATATCTGACGGCAGCCGGGCACGGTCATCGATTTCCTAAATGCCCGGCAGTTTTTAATTTTCAGCGTTATCTCAAGTAAACAAGGGTCAGGGTTAGGAACTGCCGGGCATTTAGGAAATCAAAGACCGTGCCCGGCTGCCGGGCATATAGCCACAGCGTATGTTTACATCTGCCATGGGTCATTGCACAACCAGCTCTACAACTGCTGCTCCCGCTGCGCCACCTGCTGACAAAACTAGCGGCTAACCCCATTGAACAAGTATGACTACAGTACAGACTACTGACACTGTCAGTACTGCTCATAGGGTCTATGTCCACCAGGGTACTGCCGGAACGTACCCTGGTAACTATCTGATATGGTTAGGGTTAGGGTTAG
>NW_014577085.1:0-11153 GCF_000485595.1 Priapulus caudatus
GGATGTGTTGTTGCCTGTTACCTTAGTCCATGTGCATAGCACTCAATTCGAAGTCGGTTGTTGCTATCAAAAATGCAAAAACCACAGTGTAGGTCTGTCGTATATAAATAAAAAAAATGTCATTACTACTTGTCTTGCCTGCGTTCGTGTACAAATAATCTTCTAATCTAATTTGTTTGCATTCGTACGTAGGGGCAGCAATCGTCGTTCCAATCAATACCTTCTGTATATTAATCTGTGCAGTGAGATTAAATTTTAGATTGACAAGAGCACGTGACGTTCTAATGCTGAACGGCTACTTGCTATTAGCATATGCAGACACATAGTCAACGTCACTGATCATTGTTTTTGTTTTTTTCTGGTGGCCGAAGGAACCAGCACCCCATATGAGTATTCCCCATTACGTATAATACGTATTACGTATTAATATTACGTATTAATACGTATATACGTAATATTACGTAATATATTATACGTAATATATAATATACGTAATATTACGTTATATTACGTAATATTACGTATTAATAATACGTATTACGTATATTACGTATAATAAAGCTTAAAAGTCAATATCAAAGCTTGATGAGCAAGCTTGAGCAATAACAAAAGGTTGTTTGTGCTATTACGCTACAGATGTCGGCATATTCTTATGACGTCATGAGCTATAGTGAAATATTCGAGGATTACGTCGTTTTTCCCAACATTGGCGACATTGCCATGTTTAGCCCCTCTATGGATGCCGTAGAAAACCTGTCAGCCCTCAGGTTGTTATGTCATGCTGACCACGTAGATTCCAAATGCCATCTGCTGTTCCCGCTCGAGAGCCATTATTACTGGGCCGTGCCTGTCGTTTCAACCTTACTTCTTATGTCTCCGCCATGGTTCAAATACGTATCATATTGGTTTTGTTCTTGGTTTAACCTTTGCTTTCTGAATAAAATCTTGGTTTCATTTTAGTCATTCATTATGTTATACAAAATATTATTAGGGTGCTAAACTATTTCCTTTAATGGATGTACGATTTTTTGGGGAAATTATTGAAAATTTTAGTATTTGCAATGTAATGATAGCCCTAACAAATGGGTTAGGCATAATGTAATTGGTAATTGTTAACAATTTGCAAATGTACGTTTTCTGAACACTATTACTGATGGTTAGGTGTACGATGATCTTTTCTGCTTAAAATTGGTGATCTTTTCTGCTTAAAGTGGTGATTTGTTTTTTCTCATGAAATTTCACAAATACCGAGGCTACTAAAACATGTAAGTCTGTTGGATGTGAAAGTCATACACTTTCAGAGTTGAACTTTTCGATTGAAAAATTAGTAACACAAAATTAAAGGTGGTTAAATTACATCATTTCTTTTCCATCGCACACATTCCATCAAACAGATAATTCACAATGACTGAATTCTGTGCATAGCACACAACTGATAGCAAACTGTGCATTGATGCTGAGATTTATATATACTATTATCGGGTTGAACTTCCTGTTGTGCATTCTGCAATTTACCGTAGAACTTCATTTCGGAAATAATTGCTTTGATATATCTCACTATATCCCTATAATATCAGGCGCCACTGTGTAACTGCATTGCTTTCACCCAGAACGAAGCCAACATGCGGTAATATGCGTGTCGATACCCAACAGCGGACCCGTTATTCTGCAGGTATTATACGTAAGTGGACTCAACTCGCTTAGTTAAGTTCATTTATTATTCCCATCGGGGTTAGGGTGACAGATCTAGCCTCATGGAGCCACCAGCGTTGTTCATGGTTGGAGAAATGGCAATCAATACTTCCATGCCAACTATGGCAGCAGGGGGAGGCACTATCGGGGGTGTTTCACTTGTATATCAGGAGTGAATCGGAATCTCACTTGTTCACGGTTTACTACAACCTGATAGCTATGATATTATCGGCTGGGTTATAGTCAAGCTCCTCAGTGACGTCGTTGACCTTGGGCGGGTAGTAGAAGATCGTCAGTAACGGTATGACGAGCGCCAGTGCTCCGGAACACACTGAACACAGTCCCAGTGCCACGTAGGTGTGGTGCTGGCGCTGCCACTGCTGCTGTAGACCAGCCCTGAAATACGCAGCACGTCGGTGAAGTCCTGTATACGTTGTCGAGTTCATAAATATCTACTCTATACACCGTGTATATATCTATGTATATTTCTTATATATTTTTTATTTGTGTATACATATGTGTGTGCGGTGTACTTATGTGTGTGTCTGTCTGTGTGGGTGCATACGCGCGTGCGTGTATGTGTGGTAAATATCTGGTTGACTTGCCCACTCGCGTTTTAGTATGTGTCGCCATCTGGTGGCAGGTTTTCCTCCTACACCGCTACGGAGGCACTGAGAGCCAGTCGTCAACGCGGGACCAACAATGCGCTAACTGTCTAGTGTATATAGGATATCTAGGAATGAAATAACCACACTCCCATCTGGGAAGCAATGACTGTCACGCATTATAGCTTATACTGGTTGAACTGTGCTGGGGATATGTGTGAACGTGATTGAAGACACTAGTTCACTGTCATTCTATCAGTACTTGTTCCTGTATCCATTCCTGATGACCGACCACATCTAATTGTACATAGTAGCGTTCAGTCTAAGCTGTCAGCAGTAAATCACTAAAATGCGTTTTTGCCACGGAAACAAATATACGAAAATGTACATCGCAGCCGAATAGAGCATTTTCTCGGCGAAACCTACATTACGATTGTCTCGCGCGATTGATTCTGTTGTCTGATGATTTGCTCACCGAGTGCTTACCAAACGCCAGTGAGCCGAGCAGTGTGAAGGGTGCTGCAGTGAGGTAGACAGTTGAGAGGGCGTCGGCGTAGCTTGCTGGCGTCGCAATGTCGCGCACGACCATATAAAAGGGAGACAGCGATGCCCCGCCCAGTGTCGGCACGACGACGATTACCCAGGCCATGAGAGCAGCGTAGTTGTGAAGAAGTCCAGTGACTATCGTTGCCACGCTGGCTGCGATGCCCAACGTGACGTAGCCGATCTGACGCGCCAGTGGTCGGCTGAATACACCCACGTCCCAGACGCCGCTGAGTAGGATAAGCGTGACGGTGCCCATGATGCTGCTGAGAGAAACGCCGATGGCTTCGTTGATGTCGTCGCCGCCGACCTCCAGGGAGAGCAGCGGAAGGTAGATGGGCGCCGTGAGGACGGCGGCGTCGGCGAGGGCCGCTGCCGCGCACAGAACCCACAGCCGAGCGTCCTTGAAGATCTCCCACGCGAAACCCTTCTTCTTGTGGGTGACCGGAGTAGCTTTTGGGGAGTTGCCTTCTAGCCCGGGGTCCTGCGTCGTGGTGACGCTACTGCGATCCTCGTCAGGTCTGCCCACCTCGCTGCAGTCTGCAGCTGAGTTTCCCTGCTGAATGTTTAGCGAGCGGCCATCTTGGGCGACCGAGTCTCTGCCGGTTACGTAACTCGATTCTAACTCGCCGTACTTCAGCAGTTCATTGGTACTGGCAGTGACTGAAATAGCAGGATCTATTGCCTTCTCGCTCCCCTTGTGCGGTTTGTGTGGATGCAGAGGTCGATAGAGTACCATGCAAGGTAAAGTGTTCAGCACGATTGCACCATTGATCAGCATCGCCCCCTGGTAGCCATACGCGTCTATGAGCCACTTGCCGAGTAGTGGTAGCACGAGAAAGCCCAGACCGGCTCCGGCGCTCACGATGCCCGTTGCCAAGGCAACCCTCTTTGAGAAGTATTCGTTGGTTGCGCCGAAAGCCGTTATAGTAAGCATGCCGATACCGATGGCTGAAAGAAAAAACATGCGTCTATGTAGTGGTGCTAGACTAAGCTGGAG
The DNA here is from genome assembly GCF_000485595.1 of Priapulus caudatus. Taxonomy (NCBI): domain Eukaryota; kingdom Metazoa; phylum Priapulida; class Priapulimorpha; order Priapulimorphida; family Priapulidae; genus Priapulus; species Priapulus caudatus. The sequence continues at coordinate 3,841 of NW_014577085.1, forward strand.
CATTAAAACTTTCTATGCCAGTTTGGCAAAAGTTGCAAACGTATGACTTCAATGGTTTACTCGAGCGCATATTTTATGCCATCGTTTACACGACACGTACTGCATATACTATATATATGGCGCAACCGGCAGTTAGATGCGATATGATATGACTACTAGGCACTTTAATTTAATTTAATTTTTGTTGTTGTTAGGGTTAGGGTTTAGGTTAGGTTTAGGGTTTAGGTTAGGTTAGGGTTAGGGTTAGGGTTTTTTTTTTTTTAAGTGCCTAGTAGTCATATCCTAAGTGCCTAGTAGTCATATCCTAAGTGCCTAGTAGTCATATCATATCGCATCTAACTGCCGGGTGCATATATGGCAGTGACTGTTTGTGAATAAAACCGTCAAAATTTAAATAATTCTTTAAAAAAAATAGTTAAATAAAAAGTAAAAAATTATGAATAAAAGCGATTTTTTCTTCGAAACTATTACGCCTTGACGATACGCGGATGCCTTTGAATTATGTAGCGACGAGTCAATTTGTGATTATATTACCCCCACGCGATCATACATGGTTGTTTAACAGCTTCTATCTTGAGAGAGTAATGACACGAGCGCATCTAATGGCATCAGTTAGATGAAATTCGAATTACACGTAAAGTAGAAAACCCTTCCTTTGTTATTTGCTTTGATTATCCTGTATATGTGTCAATCATGCATGCAAAGTTGATATATTCACATCAAGAGTACATAATAGAGATGTCTAATAGAGATAATCTATTATGTACTCTTGATTCACATGGTTCTCAGTAAATAATGTCGATAACTGTCAGGGCTAACCCACCATAGGTTTATCGTTTAGAACAGCTTGCATACAGAATATGTGACGACCTAATCCATACGATATCTACTATATATATGTATGTATACACACCGTTTAGGCAGGGGCCAGAAGTAGCTGAGTTCCTACGTGCGTACGCGCGTGCATTCGTATTAGTGTGTAGGTTGCGTAGATGACGTCAGTGTCAGTGTGTGCGTACGTGCGTGCTTGTAGGCGGCCTGCAGTAAACACACCGATATGTCGTATTATATATATATAATAATAATATATATATATATAATATATATATATATAATATATATATATATATATATATAAGCAATACACCAATATAATATATACGGTATACAGTTTGTTATGTTTAAATGGTTTAATATAGTTATTTAGCATTACTACGTGCTATTGATACAATATAAGCATAATATCAGAATATGCGGACGCAATATGTCATTATTGGAGTATATTGTGGTATTACATTTTTTGGGAGGCTTTACGTTTAGGTATTCTTCTCCTAGATGTTTTTTGTCTTTTATTGTGAAAGCATCGTTAGAATTATATTTCTGTATGTGAATAATATTGAAATCGACGTCAGGAATGTACGAGGTTTCGTAGATTGATGCTTTTTAAAGCATGGCATGGACTGTTCATGACTTCAGCTGATTCTAAATGTGGCAAGACCGGGAAGGTTTACACAGAATGTGAGAATGAAGGCATTAAAAATATGTTTATGAAAGAAATTATAGAAAACGTTTGTTTTAGTTTATTATTGGTGCTAGCAGCCGACAGTGTTAAAAATGAGATTACCGCGTGTAAAGCCTAGCGCAGACTTGCGACTTTTTCATGCAACTCGCAGCGATTCTAGAATCGCAGTCGAAATTGCTGTGAAATCGCTACGTCTGCGGGAACGTGCAACTGCCAACAATCGTAGTGATTCTGGTCGCTTGCAACGAGTTGGCAAAAATCAAACTGATTTGATTTTCAGGCAACTCGTCGCCTTCCATCGCTCCGAAATCGCATGTGTGCGCGGTAGACATCGACTTGCAATGATAAAAATCCTCGTGCACCAATCAGCGAACATCATCTCATCACGTGACAAATAATCCTGCCTTAAATATATAAAGGCCTGCGTGTGAAGAGTTATATGTAGATATATCAATTCATTATTTAGTTAAAATTATAATAACTATATAATTATTTCTTATTCTCATAATAATATCAATATATAAGGGCATACTAATATATTGTCTCATGGTGCACAATTTTCCTACACATGATTGAATGTTTTTGGTGAGTTATGGCAAATCGATTTTAGCTCACCTGACATCGTCAAGATGAGCTATTGCCATGGGGCGTTGTCCGTCGTACGTCCGTCCGTCCGCCGTCCGTCAACATTTAGCTTACGGTCAGCGATAAGCTGCAAGAACCGTTGTTACTCCTATGGGAGAGGGTTGAACGTCCTATTTTGAAGGCACGCAGGTCGACCTACTTTCGAGCCATGTCGCACTTTTTGGCAAAAATGGAAATGGCAATTAAGTCAGTTCAGGTTCAATGGATTATGCTCATTTTTGGTATGTGAATGAATAAGGACTGGCTCCAAAGATATCACACGGGTTTTGATATTTTTTTTAAATATGCAAATTAGGTAGATTTTGGCAATTTTACTGTCTGCCTACGGTCAACGATAACTCAAGAACCGTTTGACCCACGTTTCAAATTGCATACAGTTGTTACTCTTATGGAGAAGATTTGCACGTCTTATTTTGGGAGCACGCCAGTCGACTACTTTCGAGCACGCGCACTTTTTGGAAAAATGAAAATGGCCATCTAGATTCATTCCGATTTTTAGCTCATCTGACATAGTCAGAGGCAGCTTGTAGAATCGCATATGAGCGTGCGTCCGTCGCTCCGTCCGTGCGTCCGTCAACAGTTGGGCACAAATCTAAAGGCTCGACGTACGGATTCGAAGTCGGAACGTGGGGGCGTAATCTGAAAACGAGTTTGCGGATGTCGAAGCTGGGGGTCAAAGGTCAAAGTCAAGAGGTGTAAAAGAAGGGGAACATTCCCTCCTTAACCTAAGGTATAGGGAGGAAATGCAGAATTGCGGCACAAATCTAAACGGCTCGACCTAGGCTCGTGATATCGTGTATAGCATCATCGGTAGGAAGCCATCACTGTGCCAACAATTGGAGGTCACAGGTCAAAGGTCAATGGGCACAGGGCAGATTTTAGACATTTTCTGAGGACATGGTCTGACCGGAGCGATTGAAAAACTTTTTTGTTTCAGTGGTGACATAGCATTTTTATGGCTCATTAGGACCATGAAATGTACTTTCTGCTGATATGCGAAGAGTAAGTGTCGGATACCTTTGACCCTCAAGAGGAGGGTTAAACATGGATTTGTTTACTGTCTGTTAGAAAGAATTTGAGAGTAGAATCTCTACATGCCTGGATGTATGAGGCTACAATGTCACAGTGAAATTTCTAAAGCTAAATTTGGTTAGAGAAGGTTTATGCTCCAAATCGTATAATTTCTATGGCATTCTGTACTGTCAGTGTGTGTACATGTAACGGTATGGGCACTGCCAGTGGCCACTGCCAGTGGCCACTGCCAGTGCATGTGGTGGTGATATTACTGTGTAGTTTTTGCTGCGTTAATTAGTTACAGGTGGCAGCTCTTATTTCAGCCTGTAGGCTTGCGTAGGTAAACTGGATGAGTGCTTACCTATTCTGTCTTGCAAATAGTTGTTGCTACAACGTACGATGGGAGCTTCCATCTTTAACCTTAAGACACTTAAACGCTGACGCGCCATCTGCGTGGCAACTTTCATAACGATCCCAACGAACATTTCTTTGAGAAGGCTTCCTGATAGATCCCTGTGCCTTCCACTGTTTCGGCGTGTATTGTTTTTCAAAACGCACATACGCTCGCACAGAGCACGCAGACGCGTTGCCTCGCCGCACTCGACGTGCGACCTCCCACAACCAAGAACCTTTCTCCTTTATACATTTCTAGATAACAAAGGCACGTCGCACGCGCCGGACAACCAGCACCTGCTGCGCGCACATGTACACTCCCCTCTCAACCGTTTCGCACCTCCATCATCCATTACTACATCATAACACGCTACCGCCGACCAAACACATTATGCCAACCACAGTCGCTACATTTCGCAATAACTCAACTACTATTCTGTGACATTGCGACCATACTTTACAGTATGTGAACACATTTGGGACTAACCAGGGTTAGTAAGAATCCCATCGCACTCAACCACAGAGTCACCGCAGTAGACGTTAGTATGAGGCGCTGTCGCTACCGCGGCAGCTTGTGTTAAATTTACCTACCTACCTACCTACCTACACTACCTACTGTAACCTACCTACGTATTTACTTACCTACCTACCTAGCTACCTACCTACCTACCTACTACCTACCGGCCTACCTATCCTACCTACCTAACCTACCTACCTACCTACCTACCTAGCCTACGCTAACCTACCTACCTACCTACCTAGCTTTACGCCCGCTACCGTACGCTTACCGTACCTACCTACCTACCTACGCTACCTACTCACTACCTACCTACATACCTACCTACCTATCCTACCTATCCTAGCCTAATCATACTAGTGTAATATTGTGTTTTAGATTCTTCGTTACAGTAATTCTGACTGGATATTATTGGCTTTTATTTGCGCGATAACCGAAGGACCGTTTTAAAATATTTTAGACGATAGCGCGATCTCTCGCCGCAGATTTCAGGACTCTCAGATTGAAAAAATTTAATTTTCGCCATCAAAAATTAAGCCGCTGAAACAAACAGTGAAATTTCGTATTAGTATAAAACAGGTGAATAAGGACATTTGCCATGAATTTCGGTCCATCGTAAATAGCAACACTTACCAAATTTTAAAATTTTATCCAATCTTGCCTCTTCTATCGACACCATGCTGAGCGTATAGTTCATGACACTTTCATTTAATAGTAGAATGGCCCTATAGTATATATGAGACGTCCATCTAGTGTTAGTGTCATGCAGTGGCGTAGACAGGTCCGTCGAGTTGGTGGGGGGGGGGATGATTTCGCTTGTTACTTCACCATGACAATGGTATATGAACGAGTGTGCGCAGAGGTAGCGCACACCCCCGGCACGCGTTGGCGAAGCCCTTGAAGTGGGTGTGGGGGTCCGAGGTGCGCGCGCCCTAAGTGCCCTGTCAAAGGTGCAGGGCAGAGCCCGTTGCGCGAGGTCCAGGGCTGCGGAGGCCCCGGAAGCTCTTGATTTAGCAATTTGTAGAACCTTCCAAGATGCCGTTTTTGAGGAACTTGAAGAAAATGATGATTGTAAGTGCAATTTTGTGAATGTCTAGGTAATTTTTTTTTTGTATCCCGGAAGGTTTAAGTAACACGCAACCCTCCCCACACACACACAACCACTGCGCGGAATCCAGAAGGCAAATTCTAGAGGTGGCGAATCATGCGAGCCTCAACGGGCACGAAGTGCGGGGGGTGTCACACCTCCCATTTGTGGTGGAGATGTGTTGAAAAGTTGCCATGCTAAAAGCACCTCAACTTTGCGACATCTCTATCATAGAATATTCAGGATTTTTCGCTCCTTCAGCGGCGTGTCCCCTCCTGTTTAGGGGCGGGGGGTCGCCCGGAATTTTTGAAAGTAACACGCTGCCTTTGATGCAATTTCCGCACTATGAGGCAGCTCTATTAAACAATCTTTCATACAATAACATCACTGATTGAGTTGAGTACTTTTACCTGGGACACGCAGACTAAAATAACTTATAGCCAAATCTGTGCTTGTAATGTCCTCACTGGGTTACCAGTGCAGAGAGCTTACTTCGGGCTAAAATGTACGCTTTGCCTGAAAATTCGTAGGAGGGGCGACGCGTCCCCGCCTGCTACACACGCCCGTTTTGACAACTACAGCACTGGAATGCATCTCCTTTGAATTTTGATGAAACGATATTTTACTGAGAACGTTAAAAACTGCCAACAAAAATATGAGAAAAACACCGCCATTTGAAGCAAAAAGTGCATTTTTTCACCCCTTATACAAAATCAGGAATATACTTCCGCGTCGGTTCTCAGCAACCCTATCCCCCACAAAAAGCGAGATGAAATAGAATTTGCCCATTCAATCCCGTGAAGATTCAACACTCCAACTCTCAATAGGTCTATTATAATTTTGATTAAACAACGATTTAACTTCGTGAGCATGATAAGACTTGGGGATTTTGAAAAAAAAATCGTATATGGGGAACCCGTCCAAATTAACCGTCTGAGTTTCAGTAAAATAATGTCATTCTCTGGAACGAGTTACAGCCATTGTACAGTAGATGTATGTCACGTTCCATTTCTGTAATAATACATTAGAGAGTATGAATAGCGATGAGGATTGCTAGATAAATATCCAGTATTTATTAAGCTCATCGTACATAGTCAGGATGCAGCTTGTAGAATCGCCTTGATCGTCCGTCGTCCTCCGTCCGTCCGTCCGTCCGTCCGTCCGTCCGTCCGTCGTCGTCCGTCCGTGTCAACAGTTGGCCACAAATCTTAACCGCTCGACGTATGGTCACGATATTCGGGTCGTTGGGGGATCGTCAAACGAGTTGGGATGTCGAAGCTGGAGGTCAAAGGTCAAAGGTCAAAGGTCAGAGTGTAAAAAAGGGGAACATTCACTCCTTAACTTAAGTATAGGGAGGAAATGCAGAATTGCGGCACAAATCTAAACGGCTCGACCTAGGCTCGTGATAGTCGGTGTATAGAGTACCGAAGTGATGACGTCACGGTGGCATGACAACGAGCCTGCTGGTTCTACACAATCATATGCTCTGGTAACATTAACTGCGGTGTCGTGTTTTGTACCCGATTGTAACCATCATTCTGAGAGTTATTATTGCAGTTTTTATAGATTTCCAAAGGATGGAAGTGAAAAGCAACGGGGGAAAAAATAAATTTAACAAAAAAATTAATTTTTTTTCTTAACTTTTTTTTTGAATTCATTAAATATTGTAAGATCGACTTGCTACCGATGCTTTACCGCTGTCTGCAGCGCACACTCGTGTTTTACGTACGCACAACATTTTCACGCTATGGCTACACTATGGAGCCAGTGGCTTGTGTAGAACCAGCCGTACGTTGTCTTGCCAACGTGACGTCACACTTCGGTACCTATAGCATCATGGTAGGAAAGCCATCACTGTACCGAAATTGGAGGTCACAGGTCAAAGTCAATGGGCAAAGGGCAGATTTCAGACATTTTTGAGGACATGGTCTGACGGAGCGATTGAAAACTTTTTTGTTTCAGCGGTGACCTAGCATTTATGGCTTTATTGAAAGGACATGAAATGTCCCTTCTGCTGACATGCGAAGAGTAAGTGTCGGATAACCTTTTGACCCTCAAGAGGAAGGTTAAACAGCGGATTGTTGACTTTAACAAAGGAGTGAACTGCTTTTGCTATTAGAGCCCCCGCCCCCCCA
>NW_014577085.1:12977-18839 GCF_000485595.1 Priapulus caudatus
CCCTCCCCCTCAGATGAGCCCAGACGCTCTGCGGCTCTTGTTGTCTGTAAAATATTAAATTTGTTCCCATTTTCTTCCTGAAAGTAGGGGGGATGAAAGCCACCCCACCTTAATAAGTGTGGGGGGATATACCCCCATCCCCCCGCTATCTATGCCCCTGTCAGATAAACTCAAATTTGACTTTTGATATGCATACAAATATTCATAATCATAATCTTTGTTAGCAGTACTCTACAGGCGCCGCGGCTCAATTTGTTACGCTCGACAGTGGCCAATGCAGGTTTTCGAGGAGGGTGGTAAGAAACAGGCGGGGGTATGCGGGTCCTCCCCCAGAAAATTTTGAATCCCCCATTTTCCTCCTGAAAGTAGGGGGGATGATTGTACACGCCATCCCCCCACGTCAATAAGTGGGGGGATGCATCCCCCCATCCCCCCGCTATCTACGCCCCTGCCTGTCATGTAAACATTGAACAAAACAAGTCATGGAAACAGCAGTCACTTGCATGCGCACACGCGGTGAGGCGTGCGACCGATCGCTTGCGGTTGACGAGCAACCAAAAATCGCAGGTCTACGCTAGGCTTAACTTACCCATCATTAGACATATTGCCGTGTTCAGACCTTGTATGGGTGCCGTGGCAGACACATCAACCCCCAAAGTCTCCGTTATACTGATCATGTAGATTCCAAAGGACCTCTGCTGTCCCCAGGTGAGGGCCATGATCACTGAGCAGCCTAGAACCACCATCCAGCCCCAGCCGCCATCAGGACGGTGCTGGTGATCCGACCCTTCTTCTATCTCAGCCATGGTTCCAGTTTCTATCGTTGCAGACTTCTTCCTTAATTGAGTTTTCGCTCTGAAAAAGTCGTGGTGATTTTAATTATCGTTCAGTAATGTCGTGGGAAATAACGTGCAGTAACCCCAGTTATTAACGGTTTAATTGTTATGGAACATCATGGACGTCTGTTATACGCCTTCCCATAGCGGCTATTTATCGTGTTGGGTAATCAATTACGGAATGTTGCATTCCAGAAGAATGGTCATATATAACTAGGAATTCTAAATCATGAGTCGTGAAGTATTTTGGATCAGCGTTGATTACTATCGTTGATTTGCTTTCAATACACATGGATCTGTATTGGTTCATATAGACTATGGATAGACTATGGCTTCTAACTGATCAGTGCTTGTCGTGCAATGAGCGTGAAAACAAATCTGTCATTGCTACAACTAGTTAAAACATACCTAGCGTGTCAATGCGATGTTGCCTTTCGACTCACTCCATGTGCACTTCACCCACACCGCAACTACGATTGCATAGCGAGGCAGGCATGGATGAGAACAGGATGTGAGAGAAGCCTCTAGACCCGCGCGTTGGTGTACGTATATCCGACGTTTTCAAACCTCATCACTGATGTCGGCATTCTAATCGCCGCCGGTGTAAAATAAAATAGTGTGATAAACCGCTTGACGTATTACAGTTTGTTTGCTTCCCCTGCGTGGATGGTCCGATTTGTAGCAATACTGTGTACCGATGTTGTAGATTGACAGCGACACTTGAGATTGCGACTGTATTGTCGCCCGCTCGTAGATGGTCTCTGTATGTAATGCAAGGAATGCGATAGAAGGTGAGTAGTGCCAGCACTCGATGCTCATGTAGAGTGACTGGATGCTAGGCGACCACTAGGAGCGTGGCCTTGACTAATGCACGTTAATACTGCGCATAATCACCGGTGCAGCAGTCCTTTACTGTTGATATGCGGTTTCGCACGTATCACTAGGATAATGTAAAAGAGCTGGTGATAAGGATTAATAGGGCTTTAGATGGGATATCTCACCCGAGTTATAGATATCCCGTCTCATACGAGCGTGGGTGTCACTTTTCCACGGGCGTAGATTGAGGGCACGTGATCACGTCTTTTGACGTCACATTTCCCTATATTATTTTATTATTATATTATTATACCCTTATTTTCCTAACCCTAACCCTAACCCTAATCCTAACCATAACCCTAACCCTAATAAAACGAAATAAAACGAAATTAGCCAAAAATAATAATTAGCCAATCAGAGCCGAGCACCCGCAATCTACGCCCGTCGGAAAGTTATTCCCTACGAGCGTAGCGAGTATGAGACGTGGTTATCTATAATGAGGGTGAGATATTTACCTCTGCCAAGGGGTTGGCAGGAGGTTATGTTTTCACCGGCGTGTGTTTGTTCGTTTGTGGGTTTGTGGGTTTGTTTGTGTACAGCCTAACTGAAAAAGTTATGGACGGATTGTCATAAAATTTTCAGGATAGGGTGTCAGAGATGGGGTAACTTAGAATTGATGAGATTTTGGTGGTGATCCGGATCCAATTAATTAATTAATTAATTAATTAATAACATTTTCAGGATAGGTCACAAATGGGGTAACTTAGAATTGATTAATAATGTTTGATTTGACCTAATAACTTCACTTCAACACCGTCCAATACACCGCTGCAACACATAGCGCGCACGCCATTGTGCATGCACAATTACACAGTGATATAGAGTGTGTATCACTGTATCACTCTATATCACTCTATATCACTGTATCACTGTATCACTCTACATCACTGTGTAATTGTGCATGCACAATGGCGTGCGCGCTATGTGTTGCAGCGGTGTATTGGACGGTGTTGAAGTGAAGTTATTAGGTCGAATCAAACATTAAGACTATTACTGGTACTGGTACTGGTAGGTCTAGTAGTAGTACTGACAAGTTGTATTTATATTAACCATCATTTTATTATTGAAACGGTCCAAGTGCCTGTGCGTGTGCCTGTGAGAGTGCGTGCGTCCGTGCGCGCGCGCGCGCGCGCGTGTGTGTGTGTGTGTGTGTGTGTGTGTGTGTGTGTGCGTGCGTGCGCGTGCGTGCGCGCGCGCGTGTGTGTGTGTTGTGTGCGTGTATGTGCGTGCGCGTGCGCGTGCGCGTGCGCGTGCGTGCGTGCGTGCGTGCATGTGCCTGCCATTTAGAGACATGCGTACCATTTATGATTCCGTACGTGACATAGAGATGAATCAGGTTGGTGGCGAAAAAGCCCAGCAGTATTCCTGCTCCACAGAGTATTCCACCCACAAGTCCAACAGGTCTGTGTCCGAACTTCTTACACATGACACTTGTAGGCGGGCCTGCAGTAACACACCGATATGTCGTATTATATATATATATATATATAAATATATATATGTATATATATATATATATATATAAGCAATACACCAATATAATATATACGGTATACAGTTTGTTATGTTTAAATGGTTTAATATAGTTATTTAGCATTACTACGTGCTATTGATACAATATAAGCATAATATCAAGAATATTGGACCAATATGTCATTATTGGAGTATATTTGTAGTATTAACATTTTTTGGGAGGCTTTACGTTTAGGTATTCTTCTCCTAGATGTTTTTTGTCTTTTATTGTGAAAGCATCGTTAGAATTATTTTCTGGTATGTGAATAATATTGAAATCGACGTCAGGAATGTACGAGGTTTCGTAGATTGATGCTTTTTAAAGCAGGCATGACTGTTCATGACTTCAGCTGATTCTAAATGTGCAAGACCGGAAGGTTTACACAGAATGTGAGAATGAAGGCATTAAAAATATGTTTATGAAAAGAAATTATAGAAAACGTTTGTTTTAGTTTATTATTGGTGCTAGCAGCCGACAGTGTTAAAATGAGATTAACCGCGTAAAGCCTAGCGCAGACTTGCGACTTTTTCATGCAACTCGGCAGCGATTCTAGAATCGCAGTCGAAATTGCTGTGAAATCGCTACGTCTGCGGGAACGTGCAACTGCAACTCGTAGTGATTCTGGTCGCTTGCAACGAGTTGCAAGAAATCAAACTGATTTGATTTTCAGCAACTCGTCGCTTCCAATCGCTCCGAAATCGCATGTGTGCGGGTAGACATCGACTTGCAATGATTAAAAATCCTCGTCCGACCAATCAGCGAACATCATCTCATCACGTGAAATAATCCTGCCTTAAATATATAAAGGCCTGCGTGTGAAGAGTTATATGTAGAATATATAATTCATTATTTAGTTAAAATTTATAATACTATATAATTATTTCTTATTCATCATAATAATATCATATATAAGGCATACTAATATATTGTCTCATGGGTCAATTTTCTACCACATGATTGAATGTTTTTGGGTGAGTTATGGCAAATCGATTTTTAGCTCACCTTGACATCGTCAAGATGAGCTATTGCCATGGGGCGTTGTCCGTCGTACGTCCGTCCGTCCGTCCGTCCGTCAACATTTAGCTACGGTCAGCGATAACTCAAGAACCGTTGTTACTCCTATGGGAGAGGGTTGAACGTCCTATTTTGAAGCACGCCAGTCGACCTACTTTCGAGCCATGTCCACTTTTTGGCAAAAATGGAAATGGCAATAAGTCAGTTCAGGTTCAATGGATTATGCTCATTTTTGGTATGTGAATGAATAAGGACTGGCTCCAAAAGATATCACACGGGTTTTGATATTTTTTTTAAATTATGCAAATTAGGTAGATTTTGGCAATTTTACTATGCATTTCAGTGTCTGCCTACGGTCAACGATAACTCAAGAACCGTTTGACCCACGTTTCAAATTGCATACAGTTGTTACTCTTACTAGCTGAAACCCGCGCTACGCGCGGGCTTAGTGACTGTGATGCATGTGTTACCAGTGCAGTAGTGTTATCTGTAAGGTGTTATATGGAGAGTTTAGTTGTTGCACATGTTTGTTTTTTTATGGTTGAGAAGTCAATACAAATACATGTGCAATCATGCTTACACGTAACACATTAACCATTTGTTTGGCAAGTACACAGTGAAATGCACACACCCACACAGAAACGTTTTATTGTATGCTATGTACTGGTTGATGATACGGACTCCAAAGTTAGAATATAGATAGATGTGAATGGGTATAACGTAAACGTAATATTACGTGCTTCGCATGTTTGCACTGTGTGCGGACCAGGTAATATTGCGTGGTTGTGATCGCTTATTTCTACGCATGTTTGCACTCTGTGCGGACGAAATCTGCTCTGATGAAATTCAACTTGTACATCTTATATGGGAAACTATGGCCAAATAGCTAGGCCCCTACTGATTATTTAACTTCATTATTACATGGTTATTTCTACTTACATTATGGGGCTTACACAAATCTCAGACACACAGACACAGAACAGAGATACACAGAACAACACGAAATTGAAACCTGCTGAAACTAAAGGAAATACAAACAGAACGAAAACAAAACAGCGCCCCCTATTTTCAGGCAAATCTCTACCTTTTTTTTTTTTTCTTTTTTAATACCGAACAAACGGTTTTCAACCGAGTATAGTTTAGAATCCGTCCCGTGTACTCATCGATCTCTTCTGTGAATTTGGCGCTATTTGGATCCAAACTGACGGAGCCTTTCATTAACATACATACATACAACATTCGCCAAATTATAGTAAGATGGGAGAGATTTGCACGTCTTATTTTGGAGCACGCCAGTCGACCTACTTTCGAGCCACGCCACTTTTTGGCAAAAATGAAAATGGCCATCTAGATTCATTCGATTTTTAGCTCATCTGACATAGTCAGATGCAGCTTGTAGAATCGCATGAGCGTGCGTCCGTCCGTCCGTCCGTGCGTCCGTCCGTGCGTCCGTCAACAGTTGGGCACAAATCTAAACGGCTCGACGTACGGATTCGAAAGTCGGAACGTGGGGGCGTAATCTGAAAACGAGTTGGGATGTCGAAGCTGGGGGTCAAAGGTCAAAGGTCAAGAGGTGTAAAAGAAGGGGGAACATTCCCTCCTTAACCTAAGGTATAGGGAGGA
>NW_014577085.1:21471-26180 GCF_000485595.1 Priapulus caudatus
AATTAATTAATTAATTAATAACATTTTCAGGATAGGTCACAAATGGGGTAACTTAGAATTGATTACATTTTGGTGGTGATCCGGACCCAATTGATTAATTAATTAATTAAATTTTCAGGATACGTCAGAAATCGGGTAACTTAGAATTGATTACATTTTGGTCGTCATCCCGATCCAATTAATTAATTAAATAATTAAATTGATCACAGTGACAGAATTCAGCTGGCTTGGCGGAGGTCTGTGCTCTCCGAGTGCTCTAGTTCCTCTTTTTTTCCTTATTTTTTTCCTTTTTATTGCAGAAAAAACATTTCAGTTCAAATAATAAATCAATATTTTGCAAAATTTGCAAATAATTTTTTTGATTTTATTTTGATTTTATTTTTATTTATTTTGATTTTATTTTTATTTTTTTAATTCTATTTTTTTATTATTTTTTTTACATTTTTTATTGATTAATTTATGAGTATTGATTGGCCAAAAACTGTAAAGGTGACCTTTGACCTTGTTATTAAGGAAAATCATTGGATTAAAAAGTAGTGCGAGATAAACCCATCTCGGGGTCTGCAAGTTATTTCGAGGATTTATCTCGGTGGCTAGCTCGGGGGATATCTCATACCTAGTATGCGAGAAAAATTCCTCTCATCTAAAGATTGCATATAAGATTGCGAGCAGATATGGCAGGAGGGCTAGGCGAGATTTCATTGGGATAGGTTGGCATCATCAGGGGCATTGTTTCATATCTAGCAATAATTTTCTTAAATATACCCGGCTGGTCCAGAAACCTGTGCATCACTCTCATTTCTGTATCATTCATTTAGGCCATGATAGATCTATGTTGTGACAACGAGAAAAGAAATGTTAACGCAATATACACATGTGATACTAATCTAGCATGCCAATGTGCAACTGACACAGTACATTGTACAAACAATGAATTATCGTGTGGTTTATCTAACGTTTAGTCAATATTTTTCTAGTCGATATAAGAATCCGCATCCAAGGGGCAAGAGAATGATCTCTCATTTCGAGTCGTGGCCTGGTTTGGTATCCTGCGCAGGATAGATAAAAAATTTCTACGCGTGACGAGTCCAGACCTTGCATACGATTATATATCTATATATATCTATATATATATATATATATATATATACATATATGTTATTATAGCGGGTAACTATCGAAGGCATTTTAATTTGTATGATGCTAACGACCCGAATCCTCGTATAACCCCCTATCCTTCTTTTATCAACCACTTGTCATCAGTGGCAAAACAAGTCATTTAAACAATGTCAGCAGAGTGTCTGCAACTAGGGAAGCAGTTGCGGCAAAATCCAAGCATCGGCGCGCACGAATATATACACAAGTTGAATATGGTACGACGTAGAAAACGCCAACGTATATGTGACTTTACGAAATACCCCGAGCTTTTCCGAATAATGGCATCACTCGGGACCGGCAGACGGCGCTCCTGTACGTGCATTCGGCGGTTTATTCCCATTTCGCCATTTCCCACTTCGCCATTTGCCATTTCGCCATTAAAAATTCCCACTTCGCCATTTGCCATTTCGCCATTAAAAATTCCCACTTCGCCATTTGCCATTTCGCCAAAATGGCGAAGTGGGAAACTGGCGAAATGGGAAGACACCTTTAGAAACGTCATTACTACGTGGTGTTTCTTACCACCGATCGTATACAAATAAAACACATCTGCTCCTAGGTTGTTATGTCATGCTGACCACGTAGATTCCAAAGCCCATCTACTCTCTCCGCTCGAGGGCCGTTATCACTGAGCAGCATAGAACCACATACCTTTCCCCCCATCTGACAGTAAGTGAATGAAAGTAAAAAGTGCTGCTGAGTGGAAAGAGTAAGGGCTCTTGTAGTTGTCCTTGTGTTTTTGTAAGTGGTCTCTGCTTTTCGGTAATCTTGGGTTTCCCTACTTTACTCGTATCGCTGGGTTTACACTACCGACCACGTATATGTCTATATAATATGTTGTTTATCCTCCGTAACTGTTAGAGGGAGGGGTGGCAAGGTAGCCGTGTCTGTAAGATGTTGTAACGTATTGTTGGCCGTCGTACTCAGAAATAATTATTTTTACTGCGGTTGAAATAATTTAACCGCGGTAAAATTATGGCCCTGTTACGCAATCAGAGGTCGTGTTACGCATAATTTAACCGTGGATAAATTATTTTTGCCGCGGTAGAAATAATTCAACCGCGGTAAAATTATTGCCCTTTTACCCAATCAGATGCCTTGTTACACATAATTTAACCGCGGTAAAAATAATTCAACCTCGGTCTTATTATGTGTAACAAGGCCTCTGATTGGGTGAAAGGGCAATATTTTAACCGCGGCTAAAATATTTATACCGCGGAACAAATTATTATTCCTGAGTACGATGACCAACCATAGTAACGTGTTACTTACGGCAAGGATTAGAGTGCGATATATAATCTGTTGCACGCTGCGTGGTAGCGCACGCCACCTACCGATCAACATCGACGTCGCCGTGCCATGACCCCTTAGACACGTCTGTGTTCAGTTTGTCATATACATGTATGTGTATGTCGATCGGGGTAGATCCCAAACGCCTTCTGCTGGCTCATTGACAGAGCCATGTATAATCCCGAGCAGCATACGAGGACCCAATCCCAGCCCCAATCCGGAGTAGAGTGGGTGATTTTTGAGAGGCGGTCCGGCTTTTATCCTACAAGGTATTACGCCGTAATTAGCTCGTACGGTAAATATCTTTATCTTGTATCTGCGAGCGCGGACAGTAACTGTCCTCTAACGTCGGGAGAAAGTGTAGGGTGCGGGCAATCAGCCTTGCAGTGACTGAAGGCAATAAGTATGCGCCAGCGTCTTCGCACCCGTTTACAGTTTATTGCCGTGGTCGTGGTTGATGATCGATTGAGATCGATTTACAGATGCGTTTGCACGATCGAAAATAATACGATAAAATATACTGTGATCCGACACGTATACTTGAGTGAAGAAATATGCGTGAATGTTCGTAATAACGAACAAGAAGAAATCGCACGAGGCCAACGTCACGACTGCGTTACCTTAAAGTGATTACGTCACCGTAAATAGTAAAAGTAAAAAAATCATGTCCACCTTTTCACAAAATGTAAGTGATTCTGTTCACTTTTTATGGTTAAATTGCTGCATTATACTTCCTATTTTGCTATTCCGTTCGATGTGAACATACACTCGCGACTAATACATAGCCCATAGCAAGAATTTAATGTCGTGATCAATATATCAAATCGCACAGATTTTTTGGATTTTTAACTAGTTGAAAAACAATCTTATAAATCAGGTAAGAATTTGAGGATACATTTAGTGCCGTTAGTACTTACTTTTCATGTAAAAAAAATTCCAACAATTTTTTTTTACAAATATACACCATAGAAAATTTGTGACGTAGTCTATTTAAGCCTCCCGATGGAGGTTGCGGCCGCTCTTTACCTTTGGGTGGAGGCAGTGCCATTCTGCCGCGTGGCGCGATGGTAAATGCGTTGATTAATGCATGCGGTATGATCGTGATATTCTTATTTAAACAAGCGCGGTCACTCAGCAAGCGGTGGACTTTCTTTTAGCTATGTGCACTCGATCGGCATGACAAAACTAGGTGGCTGGGCAACCAGAACATCTGAACAGGTTCGTTAGCAGACTTAAGTTATCAACATGGAAAGTGCCCAGTTGTGGACATGGAAAGTGGTCTCTTGTAAAACGGTGAAAAAAGCTCACGCGTGTACGATAAGAAATGTGTTTTATGTATGTAAAATAGAACATCAATAAGTAAACCCGAGGCCAGTGAACGTAGAGGGTAAGGAACAATGTATTATTATAGATATTAACTTGGATCATCACTCGATGTCATTTCAATATAATGTTAGATATCTATTAAACTATTAATTATTGTATTGCGATTTAACATGAAGTGCTAAATTGTGTAAAGTTAAAATTGTTCTAAGTTAAGTGGTATAAATTGTGTTGTTCTTGTTTCTCGTGTGTTCACTGGTATGCCTAATTTACGAGGCTGCGTGACATTGGAAATTTATTTAGTTAAAATATATAGCAAATGTACTTTTGATCTTAATTCAAATTTTTATTTTAACACTTAGTTACACTATGATTTAACACTCGAATACTTACTATAATTATTGTAGTATACAAAATTAATAGCCATGCTGTTTATATTATACATATACGCACGCACGTACGAACGCACGCACGCACGCACGCACGCACGCAGCACACACACACACACACACACACACACACACACACACACACACACACACACACGCACACACACACACACACACACCACATAAACCAATGGTCGAAAGAACCAATTAATTTCTTTTTTACAAATAAAAACGCATCAGACGGTTCGACCTTCTTTTCGTCCTTAAATAACAGAACCTACACGCGCAGACCGAGTGACGCACCCCCCCCCCCCCTCACACACACACTACAACCAGCTATCTCTACTCCCCGGCAATACATAAAACGAACGCTCGAATCGACTGATGCGTTTCTATTTGTTCAGAGAAATTAAATTAATTGCTTCATTTGAACGAATCATTTGTGTCCTTTTTTGTGGTGAGCTACAGTGTCATTGACACTTTCATTTGCTCAATTAAAACTGACTTCTTCTCACTCACTAACCATCAACGTACATTATAGAAACGATT
>NW_014577085.1:26190-40716 GCF_000485595.1 Priapulus caudatus
AATAATACTACTTGTTAATATTAATATATCGTTATTGTGCTCATGAATGCAAGTAAAAGTGCATAAAACACTTGGGTGCAAAAAATTGATATAGAATTGCGCAAGTATTTGGTGAGTAAATGAACCAAAACCTCGTTGTCAGAAACGAAATGAGACTTGACGTTAACTTTTTTCTCGTATACTATACTAATTTGGTTGCTAATAGCGCGCTCTCGGTGCAGTAAAGCTATTTTTGAAACTACGTAGCGAAATATGGGCATTTCATTCCATACATCAGAGATACGTGCATATTACGTCAGCGAATATCGCACTCAGTGAAACGAATTCACAAATTTAATCACTAATTAACAAGGATGTATTTGCTAGGGTCTCTCTGTCAGCATAATAGGACGTTGTCACTCGTATATATGCTTAGGAATGTAGTAATCTGTTATCGCTACCATGGTCAATACAAGAGTCGATTAGTCGTGTTTACCGGAGCTTTCACTTCTGTTTTACCCTGATAGCAGTGATGCTAGGTCGTACCATTAACGTTTCTCTGAAGGCCAACGGAGGAGCAGGTATTTGATAGCTGGATCAATCGCTGTTTCAATTTTATAACCACCTAGGACTAATGACATCTAGTTCAGGATACTGTTAGGGTTACGGACGGGTAACACTGTAAAGGGCATTGCAACATAACTACTCTTTAAATTCAATCAAACTTATATCCATTACATAAGAGAGATGTAGATGTCTCTCTATGCTCTCGATGAAAAAAAAATAAAGTGACGGCAAAAATTGTTAATTTATACAAAAAACGTTTTTTTTGTTATTTCTCAGAAACAGCAAAGAGTTGGGACCTAAACTTTTAACCTTAAGTTGTTTATAATATGAACTAAAAAATGTCCCTGGAATTTTGTTGAATGCTTTAATTTAGGAAATAATTTGAAAAGATGTACGAAAATTTGTAGTGATTTTCAAAACGCAACAATTTCGTAAACAAAGTCATAACTTATAATATATAATTTTTTTTTTAAATTCTAGGGAGCCTTTTTTCCTTTTTGATATGTTAGCATTGAAACATTAAAAAAAATTGGAATAGGAGTTGTGAGTTTCGAGAAATAGCGTTTGAAAAATCAGCAACTTCAGCATTTCTAACAATGAAGATATTAGCACTAACTTTTCTAAATTTCCCATGATTGAACGCCTGTGTTAAGAATTGACTAATGCGGGGATTTGGAACTGTTTGGCAGGGTACATGCATAATTTCTACGTATACATAGCTTCCAATGGGTGCGATCTATCAAATAAAGCAGGTATTGAAATTTCGACCGAAAATTACCTCCCAACTCTAACAGTATCTTTGAGTTTATTCGTCTCATATCTCCTGTGTAGTTCGAGAGTAACCGATAGTAAGTTCCATGTTATAACTCCATAACCCTTAGGGGGCAGTATTTACAATAGAATACACAAAATCAACGCTGTTTCTCTTCGGCAATGACATATCTTTAAAATGCTTTGGCGCGGGTGTATGCCAAGTGGTTGGTCTCTGCTTCATAATCTCACGGGTGAATCTACTCATCTCATCATCTGCCTTTGTCTTTGTCTTTGTTTTTCTTTCTTTCATTCACCCCCTGAAAATAGAGAACCACCGTGTCAAAGCATCGATTAGATGGCGGAACGCTGTCTGTGATTGTCACCGCATCAACGGCTGGTGTAGACTTCCTTCTCTTTCAAAAGATGTTTTAGCACATGCGCATTCCAAGCGATTCCTTCCTGATGCATTATAGAGAACGCGTCGTAAAACTTGCATAGGTGCCGCAAGGCTGTATATACGCGATATAGTCACCGCATCAAAACCTTGTGTCCTCCGTCGGGTTCTCCTTGTCCGTGACGGTCTCAGGAGGCGGTGGCGGAGGTGCGTAGAATGTCAGCGAGATGATGGGAATTAGGATTCCCAGCAATCCCGCTGCCATTGCGCAGCCACCCAGAAGCATGTAGACCAAGCTCGCACTGCTACCCATCTTTTCGTAGAAAGCACCTTGAAAAAATCCAGCTTTAGTTATCAGCTATTCTCACGTATATACTTGGCTATTAGCACTTGATTATGCGTTAGCTTTGTTCCGAATCCACGAGTATAATTCGTTAAGGAAAAGGTACGTATCTGGTATTCTTTTATATGGAGACGAGATCCGTAGAAACTCTATAGGTGAACAGGACGAGAGAGTAAGCAACAGTTAGGGAAGGAGAAGGGGAAACATAGCAAGAGAGTTGGAGAGAGGGAGTGGAGGAGAGAGAAAAAGAGAGCGTCGCGAGCGTACACGAGAGAGAAAGGGGTGGGAGAAAAGAGAGAGAGAGAGCGGAGAGAGGAAAGAGGAGAGAGCGGAGAGAGGAAAGAGGAAAGCGAGAGAGAGAGAGAGAGAGAGAGAGAGAGAGAGAGGAGAGAGAGAGGCGAGAGAGAGAGAGAGGGCATAGAGAGAGAGAGAGGGAGAGAGAGCGAGAGAGAGAAGAGAGAGAGAGGGAGAGAGAGAGAGAGAGAGCGAGGAAGAGAGAGAAGAGAGAGATGAGAAAGAG
Source organism: Priapulus caudatus (assembly GCF_000485595.1). NCBI lineage: Eukaryota > Metazoa > Priapulida > Priapulimorpha > Priapulimorphida > Priapulidae > Priapulus > Priapulus caudatus. The sequence continues at coordinate 28,747 of NW_014577085.1, forward strand.
AGAGCGAGGAGCAGAGAGAGAGAGAAAGGAGAGCGAGGACAGAGAGAAGAGAAGAGAGAGAGAGAGCGGAGGAGAGAGAGAGAGAGAGGAGAGAGAGAGAGAGAGATAAATTGTGCGCCATTACAAATAAGTGAAAAAAAAAAAATAATACGTATAAGTAAGTATAAGGGTCAGTAAAAAAAGAAATCAATTGATAACAAAGTGATGATAAAGTGAAACCGTGCTGCGCTTACCGACGACGATTGAACCCAGGAACGTGAAGGGCGAGCGAATGAAGCCCGACGCCGAGAACATGTCCGGGAACTTCTCCATTGTCGCGATGTCGCGTATGACGACGTGCAGGGGCGACCCGGAGCCGACGCTCAGCGTCGGCTGTATGAAAATCACCCAGACCATGAGAAACGAGTAGCTGCTGATGACGCCCGTCATGCCGACGACGATGCCGTTGACGATGCCGAGAACGGCGAATCCGATCTGACGCGAGATCGGCTTCTTGAAGACGCCGAAATCCCAGAGCGCGCCCCAGGCGAGCATGTTGACTGCAGAGATGACGCCGCTCAGGGAGACGTTGATGGCTTCGTTGATGTTGTCGCCGCCGATCTCGACGCTCAGCAGCGGCAGGTAGATGATGAAGTTCATCACGGCCGCATCGCCGAAGATCAGGCAGAGACAGATGATCCAGAAGCGAGCGTCCTTGAGTATGTCCCATGCGAACGTGTGCGGTTTGTCTGCGGGAGGAGGCGGCGGCGGACCGCCGGCCGCTTCCCTCTTGTCCACGTTTATCGAAACGTTGTCGTTCGTTGACGCCATTCCGTCGGTTTCTGGTAAGACAGTTGACTCGCTGTGTTCGAGCAGCTGGCTCGTGCTCAGGCTCGTATTGTATGACGGCTTTGCGGGCGTGCTCGCAGCGGCTTTGTCCGCTTTAGCGAGCTCCTCCAGCGGAATGATGAGACCGCAGAGTGGGATGATGTTGAGGATGATGGCGCCGTTGATGAGCATCGCTCCCGTGTAGCGGTACTCGTCGATCAGCCATTTCACGAGCAGCGGTATCAGCAGACCAATCAAACCGGCGCCTGCCATCGCCATGCCGATGGCGCGAGCTACGCGTTTTTCGAAGTATGCGCTAATGGCTCCGAATGTAATTATGTTGACTATGCCCGAACCAACTCCTATAAAAAAGACGACTTGAGATGTAACAGCGCGGTTCTTCATCTAAACGATACCTGATAATGTTCGACGATTCGGTTGTTCGGTCGTGTTAGATGCACGTGTATCGACGTGCAAAAACACTTGTCTTGTGATGTTGCTTGATATTAAGGTGGTATTGTTTTATGGTCATAAGCGAAACACCAAAACAACGTTGTAGTTTTGCTTGCATGCTTCGAATCGAGCTAATTAGACGAGAGGGGAGTTATATTCTAAATGTGTTGTGTACAGTGTGAAAGAAGTCGGTTCGCAATTGCGGAACTTACCATTGATGGCGCCAACGGTAATGTAGAGAAGGACAAGATTATGGGAGATATAGCCCAAGATCATTCCAAGGCCAGCGAGAAATCCTCCGATAATACCCGTTGTTCTGAGTCCAATCTTTCTTATCATAACGCTCGCCGCCGGCCCTGCAACAACACGTTCAAATCAACATGCATATTTTCAAGAGCTAATAATACCGTTCATATTATTAGCTCTTGATATTTTGTTACACAATTACCTTAGTTCTCAGCGTTATTGTGACAAGCGAAAAGATGCTATCAACCTGTTACCAGAAAGGCCTAGTGCATTCAATTTACTCATAGTATGTCTTTAACCCACTGTTCGTACAACAAGTGAAAATACGTTATCAACCTGCTGCCAGGAAGTCATAGTACATTTATTATATTCATGGTATGGTTAATTCATTGCTCTTAATCGACTTGTCTCGTCTTAATGTCGTCTTATAAATCTCGTCTTTCTTGTTATCTTATCGAATACATTCGAATTGGAGCCAAGCGTATGCTAAGAAAATGTCCAAGGACTGTGATATAATTCATGGTGAAAAATAAAAGGAACCCTTTATAAATCACGAGAATCGCACGCGAAAAAATGCGTTTGCCGAAAATGTTAATGTTTTCAAAGATTCAGTTTCACATTTTCTCCGCGCCCATTTACATGATTTCGTCCGTCAGCGAGGCAGATATGCACACTAGTACACGGCCTGTACACCTAACACCCCCGTGCTTTGCCAATTAAATGCTTGCGTGTTCAAACGCTATTAGCAGTAACTCCATTACCAAAAAGCCGTAACGACTGTTACACTATGTCGTACCAATTATCATCGATATCGCCTGGCTGAGACCTTGTATTGGAGCTACTCTGGAGACGTCCGTATCAAGAGATTCGACTATGTCCAAGAGGTAGATTCCAAACGATCTCGCCTGTCCCATCGTCAGAGCCATGCACACCGAACAGGAGAACACGACGACCCACCCCCAGCCTCCGTCTGGAGGCGGTGGGCGGTCCTTGTTTGGTGGTCCTCTTCGCATGCTGAAAGGTGCGTACAAGTGTACCTTCCCTACACAAGAAACATGGATGGGTAGATTGGATGAACAGCAACACTGCGTCGGAGAACGAATTCAGATGGCAAATTTTGCGATTGTTTTTTTTTGCGCAAGATTCGATTTTATTCAGTGTATACGGTTACTACGTATACATTTACTGCTTACTACGTTTGTTATTGACGCATGACATCACTGATGGTGACGACGGCAGCCGAGTTAGCAGCTTTTTCTATGACACGGAATGTCGCGTGCCTAACTTTTGATCATTTTTATAACATAAAATTTTCGTCGGTCTTGCCGAATTGGCATTGATCATCAAACAAGTCAGACAACGGAGTTTCAAGCCATTACTTCGAGTGCAGGAAATAGACGGCTCGTCTTGGTCGTTGTTTTCGTCTAGTTGTCTTTTTCGTTGTTTGGAACCTGAAACAAGTTATTATAATTATATTATATTATCAAGAGCTTATAATTATTAGCTATAATTATAATTTATTAGTATTATAAGCTCTTGCTATTATATATATCGAGAGGCAATACTTGAGAGAGCGCCGCCTCATTGATTTAACTCGTTTTGCACGATGGCATGAACAGAACTAATCTAATCATCGCTAAATTTCGCCTAAATAGAAAGGGATTGCTCTCTAGAACCACAACTAGTGTGCATTTTGATGGATGTATTAAAGTTAAATACTAATAACGCTAGTTGTTTTGTAGTGTTTTACTGTTAGATTTTACCGCAAAACTTATCTTTCGCATTCAGCTCATTTATATCATTTAGTGACTGTAGTATTATGATAATTTCTTTCAGACGATGACGGTAATATATATTATCGATATTAGTTTGAATTGTGTCGTGATCGCTTGCCGCCCCATGCGTGTATGCAGTGAGATTGGGAGATAGCACCAGCAACAATTACAACGATACACAACGTTCCACTGCTGCATACGTGGAAAAGAGGAAAGGAAAATTGATTAACCTTGGTGTACCAATGGTGACACAGTACGATGGCAGTGTATGCGTGCTTGCGTGCGCGCGTGCGTGCGTGCGTGCGTGCGTGCGTGCGTGCGTTCGTTCGTGTGTGTGTGCTAATTAAGTGCGTGTGTATGTATGAACACATTCATCGTAGCAACGTCACAAAGAGGTCCAGCGAGTGCCCATGTGCATATGTTACGATATAGACATACCATCAAGAACTCGTAATTCTTTAATACGGCGCCTTGACGCCATGCGTAATATGCAGCTAATTAGTGATTGAATAATTTAATCGGATCTCTATAGTTCACATGCTAATAAAGTTTATCTCAGTTAGATCCAAATTAAGTTAAAAATAACTTACACTGTTCCTCAGGTCTGATGTTTGAAACATCAGACATGAGGAAGTCTATCGGAGAGATGGACGAAAACTTCGTCAGTGTAAGTTATTTTTAACTTAATTTGGATCTAACTGAGATAAACTTTATTAGCATGTGCAGCTAATTGGATTTCGTGGATCGCAGGTGAGAGCGCATAAAATTCGCAAGTACTTACCGCCTTACTTGTGTCTTGTGCTACTTGTATTGCTGTACAGACTCGCAGATCCGTGTGACAAGTGCAGCGATCAGTCATTGGGCGAGGTGGAGATACATCTTATGCTACGTGTAGATGGGTGAAAGATCATGTATGAGTGAACGGTTAATGTTTATTTTATAATCGTGACATATATAGGATAAGGCTGCTAGAAATTGACACACACACACACACACACACACACACATACCTCACCCAGTGACCCACCCCACACAACACTACACGATCTAATATCACCACTAATATCTTTACCCATCTATGTACCGTCGAATATATTTATTTTGGCAACTATTTTCGTTACCAATATATACCCGTGATGGGTGATGATGAGATAAAAATCACTGACTGGCAACACCCAGAACCGACTACATATATAGCTGACCTACTCGGGCGCTGGCGAGGGCCAGGAATTGGACCTGAAAACGAATGTTTCCAGAACTTAATTTGTCGAGGTATGAACAAAATGTTAAACAATGCGTTCAAAATCAGAAATAAATACCGCTATGCAGTTTCAGAATAATCCATCATATTTTCTACCCACTTTTCTGTGTAGCTATTTTTGCGCGTGGTGTATTTTCATGTGATAAGTATTCCGTGTGTCACTTTCATTCGATTATTTTTCCGTGACCAATACACTGGAAAAAGCCATTGTTAAAATCATGTAGGAAATCCCATCCGAATCCATCGTATGTAAGCGCCCGACAGGGCCAGCGCCATGAAATTGAAAGAATGTCCGCGGAATTCAAAGAACGATTAATTTACGATCGAATTTGCTTTCGTAAAAAAAATCGCGTAAGGCTGCCCGACAATATATTGGAAATTGACAATGAATAAATTGACAAAATATTGAAGATCTTCGATTTTTATTTTTCTTGGTTGTGTGTCAGTATGATGCGGACACCTCTGCGACGTCATCTATGCATTCGATTCTATTCGACGTGATCTCACGCGCGGGAGCTCCGAATATAAGATCTGTGTTAGATCACGATCACGGCTGCTACCGTGAGCTCACGCGCAGGAGCCCCGAATATAAGATCTGTGTTAGATCACGATCACGGCTGCTCCCGTGAGCTCACGCGCGGGAGCCCCGAATATAAGATCTGCGTTAGATCACGATCACGGCTGCTCCCGTGAGCTCACGCGCGGGAGCCCCGAATATAAGATCTGCGTTAGATCACGATCACGGGCCGTGAGCTCACGCGCGGGATAGTTGGGCAGAATCTCGGCCTCTAGTCTGATGTTGAGTTGACGTAATAGCTAAAATCGCTTCACACCAAATCTCATTAAGTTAATATCAACATTTTGTCGTGGTAATGAACTCATGTCACCATGCCAACGCGCTTTTTTGTTCGGATCGATTTTGGGTGTACGAAATACAGAAATTATAATAAATTACAGATAAGAAGAAGCAATGTTCTAATAATAACCGTTCTTTTATTATAAAATCGTTAACATTCTGCAACGAGTACTTTAACCCTTATTATTGAACAGTATTTAATTCTAGCATAGTATATTGTGATGCAGGTTTAGACTCATTATGTTCATACGTTAACACCGAGCTATTCGTACGGGATAAAGTATAATGACTATATGCCATCGCTACGTAAAATGGAACGTTATGAACTTTTATTATCTCGTGAAGTAATTAGCTAAATATACTTAAAGAACGAATTAGAACGAGAATATTCTAAAATAGCGTTAAATCTCATTTCTGTGTGCGTTGGGAAATAAATCTACCTCAGTTTTGTTACGAAATGGCCATCGCGTGTGACAATGCACTGATATTGTTGGACGATCGACGGTTTTGGTTTCCCTCCGAGTAAAGAGTGAGCTTGTCGTGCATCATCTCTCCAGTTATGGACTACATACATTATTGTTTTCTACTGCTATTGCAATTCATCTACCGTGATTACACATTCTGTATCTTCCGACCAAGTCAGGCTTATACTAGCTAGTAGCTTAGCTAGGTGCGCAGTCTATATCCTCCGTAACGTATACTTAGCTGCGGTTTGCTGTCATAGCTGTGACCTAGATGGGGTTTACTGTCGCGCTGTTGTTGCTGTCATCTGTGCTCTTCTGTTGGCACACGATGCCGTGGATTGGAAGCAGCGACCCGACGAGGCCGGCAGCAAGTGCACACGTGCCCAGAGCCACGAACGTCATTGCCGTAGTTCCCGTCGCGTCATAGATGCTTGCTGAAAGAACAAGCACCCGCTCGTTAGTCCAATTAGCTCCCTCGTAATCGAAGGCTGATATGCTTTTTTTGGTAAATAAAGAAAGAGAGAGAGAGAGTGAGGGAGAGAGCCAGAGAGAAAGAGAGCGAGAGAAAGAAGGAAGAGAAAGGGAAGCAGATAAAGAATTAGAGCGAGGCTGAGGAAGATGACGGAAGAGAGAGATGTGGGAGAAAGAGGGAAAGAGGGGGCGAGTGAGGGAGAGAGAGAGCGAAAGAGAACAAGAGAAAGAAGGAAGATAAAGGGAAGCAGATAAAGAATTAGAGCGAGGGCGAGGACGACGAGGGAAGAGGGAGAGAGAGAGGGAGAGAGAGAGAGAAGAGAGAGAGGAGAGAGAGAGAGAGAGAGAGAGAGAGAGAGAGAGTAGCAGACAGCAGCAGCATGCAGCACGCAGCATAGTAGGCAGTATGCAGTTAACAAGCAGCAGCAGCAGCAGCAGCAAGCAGCAGCAGGGTAATACATAGCAGTATGCAGATAGCAGCACGTAGCTCAGTAGATAGCCAGTAGCAGTAGCAGTTAGCAGCAGCAAGCAGCAGCAGCAGCAGGCACGCAGTACCAAAGCACCACCACCAGCAGGCAGCACCACCGCCACCACAGCAGCAACACCAGCCACCACCACCACCACTACCATCAACACCAGCCACCAACACCAGCACACACCAGCAGCAGCAAGCAACCAGAACCAGCACACCACCATACCAGCACCAGCACCAGCACCAGCACCAGCACCAGCACCACCACCAGCAGCAGCAGCAGCAGCAGCAGCAGCACCACTAGCAGCAGCAGTAGCAGTAGCAGTAGTAGTAGGGGGCCTAGTAGTAGAAGTAGTAATAGTATCAGCAGTAGTAGCAGTATTAGTACCGATGAGGAATGGAGACACGAAGCTGATGGGCGCCATCATCAGCATGCTCACACCCAGCGCGTCCGAGTAGCGCGCCGGCGTGACGACGTCACGCAGGATCATGAACGTCGGCGAGTATGCGGCCGTATCCAGCAGCGGCAGCGTCACGACGCCCCAGAACATCAGCATCGCGTAGTTGCCGATGAACCCGACGCAGGCCGTCGCCACTCCCAGCGTCGCGCACGCGACGCAGTACGCGACTTGGCGCGACACGGCGCTGCGGAACATCCGCGTGTCCCAAAGGGCGCTGAAGGCGACCATGGCGATCGTCGACGTGATGGCGCCGAGCGACAGTGCTATCGCCTCGTTGACGTCGTCGCCGCCGACTTCGATGCTGACGCGCGGCAGGTAGATGCTCGAGTTGACGACTAGCACCTGCAGGCAGACTAAGCTGGCCGTCTGGATCCAGTAGCGACCGATGCCGAATATCGACCACGAGAAACGATGGTCGGACGACGGCGGCGGCGGCGGGACGCTCTCGGCTGCGTCGACGCGACCGTCGGCCGTCGTCGGCGGCAGGTCGTCGGCGACAGGCTGCGCATACTCCATCAGTTCCCTCGTGCTGACGCTCGTCGCGCACGCGCCCGCCTGTCTCCCCTGCGGTTTGCGCAGAGGCCGATAGAGGGCGGCACACGGGATCATGTTGAGTGCCATGCCGCCATTAACGAGCAGAGCGCCTTTGTAGCCGTAGCTGTCATTGAGCGACTTGATGACGAGCGGCAAGACGAGGGTACCGACGGCGTTGCCGGCGACGGCCAGCCCCGTGGCAAAGGCTATTCGCTCCTTGAAGTATTCGTTCAGTACTGCGAAGATACTGATCATCAGCAAGCCACCTCCTATGCCTGCAATACACACACAGAGAAAATAATTATTCATCGAGGATTAGTGCAGTGGTAGAGCATTAGTATGATGATTCTTACGATCCTGTTCGCAGTAAATAAATTTTCCGCGTTTCATGAGGATTTTCTTTTCTTATGAAGATAACTAGGGGTTACTTGTGAGTAACTCAGTATGAAGTGATTTGTATGAAAAGTACTGGAAATAATAAATGCTAACCGTTCACCACACCGTACAAGATGTAGAGGAGGATGAGATTTGAGGAGAAGTAACTCAGGATTAGGCCAGACGCGGCCAGTACAGCTCCTGTCATGGCCACAGCCCTGTGCCCAACCCTCCTACACATGACACTGCCTGGCGGACCTGCAGTAAACACCAGATTGTTATCACCAGAACGATGACACCATGAGCGTATCAAGTATTAAGTATTAAGCATACTTAATACGCTCTTATAAGCGAGAAAATTTCATACTTGATGGAAATAATTTAATTAAGTATTAAGTACTTAATACGCCCTTGATAGTATATTATAAGCGAGAAAAGTTCATACTTGGTGGAAATAATTTAATTAAGTATTAAGTACTTAATACGCTCTTGATAGTATATTATAAGCGAGAAAATTTCATACTTGGTGGAAATAATTTAATTATGTATTAAGTACTTAATACGCTCTTGTTAGTATATTATAAGCGAGAAAATTTCATACTTGCTGCAAATACGTAATGTCGACGTTATTTCCAGAAAGTATGAGATTTTCTCGCTTACGATATATTGATGACAGGGATATGTATTGGAATATATACCGGGTTATCTACTCGTATGTAACCGGTTCTCTGTTTACTTCTCGCTGAAAGTAAATACGACATGTCATTGACCGAATGCCACCTAGCTATCGGGATTTTCACGCGTTTTATGTAGCACATGGCGGACTTATTACTGAGGTGCCAGCAAATCGCACACGATGCCTGCTTCTACGGCTTACTATTACTACTACTCACCCATCCCGAAGAGAAAGGCTAGGTTCAGTCCCTGAATGAGAGCCGTGGGCGCTGTATCCACCTGCAGTGCATCGCTGATGTCTATGATGTAGATGCCGAACGCCTTCTGCTGACCCCAGACGAAGGCCATGATCACGGCCGTACCTAGCACCACCATCCAGCCCCAGCCTCCATCCGGTGGCTTCACGACTCCAGTCATTGTATTATATATATATATATATATGTATTATATATATGCACGTCGTCGCGATGGTAACGCTCGGCTGTTTTGCAGTATGTAAAAAAAAATTCCAAAACACGCTCGGTCTGCGAGGATACCGTTAGTCACTTCGTCATGACATTGAACATTCTTCAGAATATTTAGATCACTGGAACTTTTTTTTTCTCTTTCACGATTTGCAGCTATCTTGTTGTTTTTCTTCTCACGGGTTTACCGGCACGGAGTACATACGTTGCTCGTACGTTCGCATGTCGTGTGCTGTATAGAAAGAGAGAGAGAGAGAGACGCGCGCAGAATAAACAGCTTTACACCGTATCAAGAGCGTATCAATTAAGAGCTAATAAACACCTCTTAGGTTTTTATTAGCTCTTGACCGTATGTGTGCTTGCCACAGTTTATAATCAGTTCTTACTATCATCTGTGGGCGTAGCTCGGTCGTCCAGCTGATACAGGTAATGCGGTCTTTATGTACACCGCTGGAGAGTGGGGTTGGTGTATGCCCTTGGTCAGCAATCGGTTTAGCGATAGCCCCAGTAATCAGGACTGAGGGAAGCTCAGCAATCAGTCTTCAGATAACCGCAGGTATCAGCCCCGAGCGAAGCTCAGCTGCTGTCAGCGGTGAGACACAGGTCAACTGCTAGCACTGAGAGAGACTCAATGTCAGTACTGAGACAGGGTCAATTGTCAGCACTGAGACAAGCTCAGCTGTCAGCGGTGTGACAGGGTCAACTGCTAGCAGTGAGACAGACTCAATGTCAGTACTGAGACAGGGTCAACTGCTAGCACTGAGACAGACTGAAGTGTCAGCCCTGAGACAGGGTCAATTGTCAGCACTGAGACAAGCTCAGCTGTGAGACAGGGTCAACTGCTAGCACTGAGACAAACTGAAATGTCAGTACTGAGACAGGGTCAACTGTCAGCACTGAGACAAGCTCAGCTGTCAGCGGTGAGACAGGGTCAACTGCTAGCACTGAGAGAGACTCAATGTCAGTACTGAGACAGGGTCAACTGCTAGCACTGAGACAGACTGAAGTGTCAGCCCTGAGACAGGGTCAATTGTCAGCGGTGAGACAGGATCAACTGTCAGCACCCAGACAGCCTGAATGTTAGTACTGAGACAGGGTCGACGATCAGCACTGAGACAAGCTCAGCTGTTAGCACTGAGGCAGGGTCAACTGTCAGGGTCACCCGAGACGGACTGAAATGTCAGTCCTGAGACAGGCTTAGCAATCAGTGTTGAGACAGCCTCAGCAATTAGTCCTGAGACAGCCTCAGTAATTAGCCCTGAGACAAGCCCAGCGTCAGCACAAAGAGACATAGACCGTGCATAACGTGGTATATTAACGTTTTGACTTCATCTAAAATAATGGCGTTTCACGTGGGCTGTCTAGAAGGTAACCGTATAGTAGACTAGTGGCTGCGTCAGCCGTTGTCACTGATTTCTGTTTTTGCGTGTTCCCTGTAGGCTCTACTAGAGGAGAACCGAGCAGTGAGGCTCTCTATCCTACCCTTCCTAGAACCACTGATGGCACCTCACGTCGCCATGTTGGATCACAGCTTCTCTGCTGGGCTGACTTCTATCACGTGGACCAGTCTCAATGTGTGCAACTTTATTGACAAAGTAAGCAGTAGCAGTAGTAGTAGCAGCAGTAGCAGCAGTAGCAGCGGTAGTAGCAGCAGTAGTAGCAGTAGCAGTAGTAGTAGCAGCAGTAGCAGCAGTAGCAGCGGTAGTAGCAGCAGTAGTAGCAGTAGCAGCAGTAGTAGCATCAGTAGCAGTAGTAGTAGCAGCAGTAGCAGCAGTAGTAGCAGTAGCAGCAGTAGTAGCAGTAGTAGCAGTAGTAGTAGCCGCAGTAGCAGCAGTAGTAGCAGTAGCAGCAGTAGTAGCAGCAGTAGTAGCAGCAGTATAAGGCCTATCAGTGTATTTTGCAATAGTTGTTATATATTTTGTAAAACAGTAACCGTGTAGGTAACGATTTTAATATTTAGATAGTAGGCCTGAATAGATCTGTCCAACGATCCGTCCGGGGGGTAATCTCTTCAGATTTGGCGTAGTATGATATTATGTACCACGTGTACTTATAGATACCTGAGTTAATGCACGCATGCATCAAGTGAAAATAACACCTAAAAATATAAAAACCCGTAAATAATAAATATAACCGTACAATGTCTGAAGTCACCACATACGCGATTCCGACTCGAGATTTCCTTCGCGAGTCAGCGTTCGCAGTGAACAGCGATTGCGTGGGCGTTCCAGGTGAAGCAGAGCTTGCAGAAGTTGCGGCTAGACGCCGGACGAGTGAACGACATGTACGAGTTCAGAATCAGGGCGGGGCTGGACGGCATCATCACTCACGCCCTGCTAGAGCTGCCTCAGGACGAAGCGTGCTCGGTCAGCGAGCTGGTCGCGCGTACACAGGTAAAGACGTGTCGTGGGTCGCGCGTACACAGGTAAAGCCTTGTCGTGGGTCGTACGTACACAGGAAAAGACGTGTCGTGGGTCGCGCGTACACAGGTAGAGACGTGTCATGGGTCGCGCGTACACAGGTAAAGACGTGTCGTGGGTCGCGCGTACACAGGTAAAGACGTGTCGTGGGTCGCGCGTACACAGGTAAAGACGTGTCGTGGGTCGCGCGTACACAGGTAAAGACGTGGCGTGGGTCGCGCCTACACAGGTACAGA
>NW_014577085.1:43613-55680 GCF_000485595.1 Priapulus caudatus
AGACGTGTCGTGGGTCGCGCGTACACAGGTAAAGACGTGTCGTGCGTACACAGGTAAAGACGTGTCATGGGTCGCGCGTACACAGGTAAAGACGTGTCGTGGGTCGTGCGTACACAGGTAAAGACGTGTCGTGGGTCGTGCGTACACAGGTAAAGACGTGTCGTGGGTCGCGCCTACACAGGTAAAGACGTGTCATGGGTCGTCTGACAAGGACCTGGGTGGTAGTCTATGTATTTGTTGACCCAGTCCCAAGTCTTTCTATCATCCAGTCTCGTTCTGTCCGAACATCTATTTGTGTCTGTCTAACTAGCTGTCCTCTGTCACTTAATACGCTGTTCATCAATCTTTCCATTCATCTAGCCATCCGTCCCTCTGCCCCTCTATCCACCGATTTAACTATCGCTATCCAGCGATACCTATGCGGGGGACTCTAAATTTTATCGGGGTTTTTTATTGCAGGAACTCTGTGCTAGAGGAAGTCAGCTGCTAGAGGTACGAAGCCAGGCGGTGAAGAATGCTGTAAAGGAGCTGATTTCGCTACTGTTGCCCGATCAGGACAACAATCCTCTGCCCACTTCGGAGCCGCCCACAGAGCTGGGCCGGTACAGATGTAAGTCGGCTATTCCTGTACAGCATTCTCATTACGTTTCATTTTCTATCGTACCATGTCTCGTATACGTTGTATCGTCTTTGTTCGTTTGGCGGCTCGTTTTATGGTAAGACGGTGATCGCGCGAGAGGAGTCGCAGCCTCTCGTGTAAGCTCTCGAGGAAGCTCATAAATCTTCATAAATCCTATATAAATATCACACAAAAACCATAAATCATAAAGATCATACACAAATAATACATAATATACTATACTACACCCTATATAATGCATATCGTCGTCATCGCTTACAGCTAGCGACGGGGGTGTGCGCGATCCACGACCTGCTTCTACGTCCAGCCGCCTATCTGCTTCCACGCGGGCGTCAGCTAAACAACCAAGGTAATGCAGCGCCAGTACTGTAGTACTAGCTGTTAGGTATAGTGTAGGAACGGACCTAGGGTATAGCTAACAACAAGTACTGCAGTAATTCTTATTATTTCTCATCAATATAGCCTGTGGTATGGCCAATCGGGTCCACTACAAAGCTGTTTGTGCTGTGTGTGTATGTAACAAGCTCTTCTCTACTTAGTGGCGCAGTGCAGTAATTGTTGGCATGTGCCAGGAGAGCACTGTTCAGAAAGAAGGCGAGTGAGAGGCCGAGACGTGTTTTAAAAAAACGAGCAAAAAAAAACAGTCTGGCTGAAAGGAAGAAGAAAAAATAACGAGTCTGTACGACGATGAAGATAATTTTTGTACCTGAAAAAAAAGCATGTAAATCCATTATATTCGGATTCCCGTCGTTATTTCACGTTTTAAAAGCAGATGAGTGCATCGTTGTGCTTCTCTCTCACAGCTGCACGATGGATAGTCTGAGGGAGGCAGCGAGAGACCTCTACCAGCACTTCTCCTCCCGAACACTGGAAGCGATTGCCTGCGCCGTGCAGACGCCATTAGAGACCATCCGCAAGGTCTTCATTGCCACCGCATTGCAACTCTACATTAACGGTGAGATTCCACGCCTCTTCCGCAGTTGTTGTTTCAGAAAGAAATTTTAATATATCTATAAGGAACATAATTTATAGGAAATCCACAACTGTTTACCTCCGCCAAGGGGTTGGCAGGAGGTTATGTTTTCATCGGCGTGCGTTTGTTGGTTTGTAACACCGTTCTTTGTGTACAGCCTAACTCAAAAAGTTATGAACGGATTGTCATAATATTTTCAGGATATGTCAGAAATGGGTTAACTTAGAACTGATTAGATTTTGGTGGTGATCCGGATCCAATTAATTAATCAATTAATTCATATAATTTTCAGGATAGGTCAGAAATGGGCTAACTTAGAATTGATTACATTTTGGTGGTGATTCGGATCCAATTAATTAATTAATTAATTAATTAATTAATTAATTAATAAAATTGTCAGGATAAGTCAGAAATGGGGTAACTTAGAATTGATTACATTTTGCTGGTGATCCGGATCCAATTAATTAATAATACAGTGAGAGAGTTCAGCTGCCTTGGCGGAGGTCTGCGCTCTCCGAGTGCTCTAGTTATAATTATATTTATTATCCATAATTATAATCCATTAATAATCATGATCCATTATAATAACAAACCCACCATTGTTTGGTCTGTTTGCCAACTCCAATCTGCTGCGGTTCCGCTACTGCGGACACTGGGTCTCAGATTTTGTTGTGACGTTGGACGTCGTAAGTGTTTTGTTAGTATTCACCGATCAACTCTCGTGTTGCTGCAGAGATTGCTCTAGATTACTCGGTTTCAGACACTCGGTGCTAGATGTTGTGACGTTGGACATCGTAAGTGTTTTGTTAGTATTTACCGATCAACTTTCGTGTTGGCAGAGAGCAGTGAGTCTCACGTAGTAAGTGTTTTGTTAGTAATATTCATCGATCACCTTTCGTGTTGGCAGAGAGCAGCGAGTCTCACGTCGTGTTCAGAGCTGACCTGGTGCTAGCCATCCCTAGCATCGTGCTGCAGCCGACTCTAGAGGACATACAGCAGGCCCTCAGCCGCGTCTGCCATCTCATCGTCAACGTCACAAAGTCCGTCAGCGTGTGGGAGTCGGAGACGTACGGAGCGAAGGTAGCGGCATGTCTGTGCCTGCGTGCTTGCGTGTGCGCCTGTGTGTGTGTATGTGTGTGCGCGAGTGTATGTGTGTGCGTGCGTGTCTGTGCGTGGGGAAAATCGTTGTAATATGCTCTATCTAGTCCTAGTGTAAACAACGCTTAATCTTTGTATAATATCCGTTTTAATTGCAGTCTGCGTTTAATCTCTGTTTAATTCCTCTTAAAAAAATATCTGATTGTAAAATCTCCATCTAAGATGCTGCGGTTCCAACGATGCATTGCATCGGCATGGAATCGGCAGTGACTATCGGCAGTTCCGCGCAGGTGTCCACAAAATCCGCACTGAAGTTCTTCGACGATGGTCAGAGCGGCGAGAGCGAGAGCGCGGGCGGGGCGGAGGAGGCGGCGACACCCAGCGACGCCGTCACGCCCCGTGTTAAGCGCGCGAGTAAGATGGAGCAGGGAGGCGTGGCGTTCGCAGACGTGGGGCGGACGCCGGAGTCGTTCTACAAGCTCGTGCACGCCAGGAAGGACATTGCCAAGCTTCTCTCGCAGCTGGCGGTGTGCGTCACCTCGCTGAAAAACGTGAGTCGATCGGTCATCAAAACGTGCTTCTGTGCGTGCATGTACGGGGTTGTCCGTGGGTAGGTGCGTGGGAGCGAGGATGGGGGTGTGTGTGTGCGTGTACGGGGCTGTCCGTGGGTAGGTGCGTGGGAGTGAGGGTGGGTGTGTGCGTGTGTGCGTGCATTTGCATGCGGGTGTGCATGCGTAGGTGCGTGGGAGTGAGGGTGGGTGTGTGTGCGTAGATGGGTATGTGTCACTGTGCGTGTGCGTGCGTGTGTGTTTGAATGCATGCGTGCGCGCGTGCGTGCGCGCGCGCGTGTGTGTGTGTGTGTGGGTGTGCGTGTGCGTGCATAGGTTGGTATGCGTGAGTATGCGCGGATGAACGTAGGTACATACGTACGTACGTGTAACCATGCATGCATAGCAGGGCCCGATTTAGACATGTGGAGGCCCGTGGGCAGCCATCATTTGTGGATCCGCGGGGATGCGTTTTGATTGTTCCCACGAGCTGACTCGTGGATCTGCAGGGATGCGTTTTGATTGTTCCCACGAGCTGACTCGTGGATCCGCGGGGAACGTGTTAACAAATTAAAAAAAAATCAAATGAGGAAATGTGGAGGCCCCTGGTTTGTGGAGGCCAGTGGGCAGCTGCCCACTCTGCCCATTCCTAAATCGGGGCTGATGCATAGGTGGGTGTATACACTTGAGTGTGGGTGTTCATGCAGCTATAACATGCGTCTAGCAAACCTCTACTAGCTAACTGGCAGACGTGCGTTTTTGCAGGAGGTTACTGTGGGTATCGAGAGGTTTGATCAGTACCACCGTGTGTGGCGGCTAGACAGAGACCTCGAGCTGGAGGCATTCCTACAGCAGACGCCTAGCCTGGCTGAGTTTGAGCAAAAGATACGGGAGTGGGCGGAGCTGGAAGCCAGGATTCAATCAGAGCCCGAGCACGTTGATGTTGGACCAATCGCGCTGTACACAGGTAAGAAATATGGTCGAACTGTATGTAGGAATGTAGAATAAATTATATTTTTATAATCTTTTTACCTATTATGTAATAGTGTGTGGTAAGCAATTGACCATCTGCACAGGCATGCACGCACGCACGCACGCACGCACGCACGCACACACACACACACACACACACACACACACACACACACACACACACACGTACATATAATTCAATCTTAGAAGTCACCACATACGCGGATTCGACTCGAGATTCCTTCGCGAGTCAGCGCTTCGCAGTGAACAGCGATTGCGTCGGCGTCCAGTCGTGAAGCAGAGCTTGCAGAAGTTGCGCGCTAGACGCCCGGACGATGTTGAACACATGCTACCGAGTTCAGAATCAGGGCGGCTGGCACCGGCTCATCACTCACGCCCTGCTAGAGCTGCCTCAGGACGAAGCGGTGCCTCGGTCAGCGAGCTCGTCGCGCAGTATCACAGTAAAGACGTGTCGTCGGGTCGCGCGTACACAGTGTAAAAACGTGTCGTGGGTCGCGCGTTACACGGTAAAGACGGTGTCCGTGGGTCGCGCGCGTACACAGTAAAGAGTCGTGGGTCGCGCCTACAACAAGTAAAGACGTGTCGTGGTCGCGCGCTACACAGGTAAAGACGCTGTCTGTGGATCGCGCGAACACCAGGTATAAAACGTGTCCGTGAGTCGCGCGCACACAGGTTAAAGACGTGTCGTGTCCGCGTACACAGGTAAAGACGTGTCCGTGGATCGCGAGCGAACACAGGTAAAGACGTTTCGTGGCTCGTCGCGCGTACACAGTAAAGACGTGTCGTGGGTGTGCGCCGCTACACAGGTAAAGACGCTGTCGTGGGTCGCTGCGTGACACAGGTAAAGACGTGTCGTGCGGTCGCGCGTACACAGGTAAAGACGTGTCATGGGTCCGCGGCACACAGGTAGGACGTGTCATGGTTCCCACCTACACAGAGTAAAAGACGTGTCGGTGCGGTCGCGCAGTAACAGGTAAAACGTGTCGTGGTCTGCGAGTACACAGGTAAGACGTGTCTGGGGTGGCGCGTACACAGGTAAAGACTGTCGTGGTCGCGCGTTACACAGGTAAAGACGTTTCCATGTCCGTCGCAGCGCACACAGTATAAGACGGTCATGGCGTCGCACCTAGCACAGGAAGACTGTCTGGTCGCGCCTACACAGGTAACAGCACGTGTCGTGGTCGCGCGTACACAGGTAAAAGACGTGTCATGGTCGTGCGTACACAGGTAAAAGACGTGTCGTGGGTCGCGCGTACACAGGTTAAGAGTGTCGTGGTCGCTGAAGCTACACACGGTAAAATGTGTCGTGCGGATCGACGCGACACAGGTTAAAGAGTGTCGTGGGTCGGATGCGTACACAAGTAAAGACGTGTCGTGGCGTCGCGCCGTACACAGGTAAGACGTGTCGTGGTCGGGCTACACAGGAAAGACGCTGTCGTGGGTTCGTGCGTACCACCAGGAAAGACGTGTCGTGGGTCGCGCGTTACACAGGTAAAGACGTGATCGTGGGTCGTCGTACCAGGTAAAGACGTGTCGTGCGCTCGCGCTGTACACAGGTAAAGACGATGTCGTGCGTACACAGCTAAGACGTGTCTGGGTCGCGTACACAGGTTACAAATGAACGTGTCGTCGCGTACACAGGTAAAGACCGTGTCATGGTCGCGCGACACAGGTAAACAGACGTGTCAGTGCGACACAGGTAAAAGACGTTGTCCGCGCGGTACACATGTAAAGGACCGCTGTCCGTGGGTCGTGCGGTACACACGTAAAGACGTGTGCGTGGTCACCGCCTACACAGGTAAAGGACGTGCGGGGGGTCGCGCGTTACACAGTTAAAGACGTGTCGTGCGCGTCGTGCGTACACATCGCGGAAAGACGTGTCGTGGCGTCGCGCAGTACACAGGTAAAGACCCGTGCGTGAGGTCCGCCGTACACAGGTAAGACGTGTCGCTGCGTACACAGGAAAACGTGTCATTGCGGTCCGCGGCGGACACAGTAAAACGTGTCGTGCGTACACAGGTAAAGACGTGTCGCGCGTTACACATGTAAAGACGTGTCCGTGGTTCGTGAGTACACAGGTAAAGCGTGTCGTGGGTCACGCTACACAGGTAAAACTGCGTGGGTCGTAGCTACACAGGTAAAGACCCGTGTCGGGGGGGTCGTGCGTACACAGGTAAAGACGTGTAGTGGGTCGCGCCTACACAGCGAAAGACGTTGTCATTGGGTCAAGTCTACAAGACCTGGGTGGTTTAGTACTATGTATTTCGCTTGGAACCCATCCCAAGTCTTATCTGATCATCCAGTCTCGTTCTGTCCCAACATCCTATTTGTGATCTGTCTAACTAGCCTGTCGCTCTGCTCACTTTAATACGCTGTTCATCAATTCTTCTCCATTCATCTAGCCATCCGTCCTCTGCCCCTCTACCACCCGATTTAACACTATCCTATCAGCGATTACCTATGGCGGGGGACTCTAAATCTTATCGGGCGGGGTTTTTATTGCAGAGAACTCTGTGCTACGAGGAAGCTCAGCTTGCTAGAGTACGAAGCCAGGCGGTGAGAATGCCTGTAAAGGAGCTATTTTCGCCTACTGTTCGCCCCGATCAGACAACAATCCTACTTCCACTCGAGCCGCCCCACAGCAGCTGGGCCCGGGTACAGATGTAAGTCGGCTATTCCTGTACACATTCTCATTACGTTTTTATTTTCTATCGCTTACCATAGTCTCGTTATACGCTTGTATGTCTTTTGTTCGTTGCGGCTCTTTTATGGTAAGACGGTGATCGCGCGAGAGGAGTCGCAGCCTCTCGGTTGTAGCTCTCGAGGAAGCTCATAAATCTCATAAATCCTATATAAATATCACACAAAAAACACATAATCATAAGATCATACACACAATAATACATAAGGATACTATACGACACCCTATATAATGCATATCGTCGTCATCGCTTACAGCTAGCGACCGGGTGTGTGCGCGATCCACGACCTGCTTCTACGTCTCCAGCGCCTATCTGCATTCCACGCCTGGGCGTCAGCTAAACAACCAAGGGTAATGCAACGCCAGTACTTAAGTTGACTAGCTGTTATGGTATAGGTAGGAAACGAACCTAGGTATAGCTAACACAAGTACTGCAGCTAATCTTATTATTTCTCATCAAACTATAGCCGGTGCGTTATGGCCAATCGGGTCCACTAAAACTGTCTTGTTGCTTTGTGTACTGTAACAAGCTTTCTCTATCTTAGTGCCGCAGTGCATAATGTTGGCATTTGTGCCGAGGAGAGCACTGTCAGCGAAGATAGGCGACGTGGACGGCGAGACTGTTTTAAAAAAAACGAGCCAAAAAAAAACAGTTCTGGCTGAAAGGAGAAGAAAAAAATAACGAGCTGTACGACGATGAAAGATAATTGTGATACTGTACCCTGAAAAAAAGCATGTAAATCATTATATTCGGATTCCGTCGTTATTTCACGTTTTAAAAGCAGAATGAGTCTCGTTGTGCTTCTCTCTCCACCAGCTCTGCACGTATGGAATAGTCTGAGGAGCCACGAGAGACCTCGACCAGCACTTACTCTCCCGAACACTGGAAGCGATTATCTGCCTGCGCGTTGCAGACCCAATTAGCAGACCATCCGCAAGTCTTCATTGCACCGCCATTGCAACTCTACCATAACGGTGAATTCCACGCCTCTTCCGCAGTTGCTTGTTTCAGAAGAATTTAATATATCTATAAGACATAATTTATAGAAATCCACAACTGTTTACCTCGCCAAGGAGTTAGGCAGTGATTATTGTATTCATCGCCGTGCGTTTGTTGGTTTTTGTAAACCGTTCTTTGTGTACAGCCATAACTATGTAAATATGTATGGACGCGGGAGTGTTTCTATAAAATTTTCATTGTGAGGTAGCGTCAGATGGGTACTTAGATTGATTACATTTTGCTGTGCATCCGCGATCCAATTATTTTTTAATTATTAATTAATTAATTAAAATTTTTTCAGTGAGAGAGTTCAGCTGCTCTTGGCGGAGGTTCTGCCTCTCCGAGTGCTCTAGTCTATCAATTTATACATTATTATCCATAATTATAATCCATATATCAATGACTCCGATTATAATAACAAACCCACCATTGTTTGGTCTGTTGCCAACTCCATCTGCTGCGGTTCCGCTACTGCGGACACTGGGTCCGTAAGTTTTTGTTAGATTCACCGATCAAACTCTCGCTGTTTGCTGCAGAATTCCCTCTAGCAGTTACTCGGTTTCAAGACACTCTGAGGTGCATAGATTGTTGTACGTTGGACATCGTAAGTGTTTTGTTAGTATTTCACCATCAACTTTCTAGTTGGCAGAGAGCCCAGCTGAGTCTCACGTAGTAAGTGGTTTTCGTTAGTAATATTTCCAATCGATACACCTTTCGTAGTTTGGGCAGAGAGCCAGCGAAGTCTCACGTTCTGTTCAGAGTGACCTGGGTTGCTAGCCATCCCGAGCATCGTGCTTCAGCCGATCTCTAGGGACATACAGCAGGCCCTCAGCCGCGTCGCCATCTCATGCGTCAAACGTCACCAAAGTCGTCAGCGTGTGGAGTCGCGAGAAGACGGAGCGAAGATAGCTGCATGTCGTGCCGCTGCGTGCTTGCCGTGTGCGCCTGTGGTGTGTATTGTGTGCGCGATGTGTATGTGTTGCGTGCGTAGTCTGTGCGCTGGGAAAAATCGTTGTAATTATGCTCTATCTATCCTAGTGTAAACAACGCCTTAATCTTTGTATATATCCGTTTTAATGTCAGTCTGCGTCTATCTCTGTTAATTCCTCTTAAAAAAATATCTGATTGTTAAATCTCCATCTAAGATGCCTCGGTTCCAACGATGCATTGCATCGGCATGGAATCGGCAGGCACTATCGGCAGTTCGCGCAGTGTTCCACAAAATCCGCACTTGAAGTTTCTTCACGAATGCAGTTCAGACGCGGCGAGAGAGCGAGAGCGGGGCGGGGGGCAGGAGGCGGCGACACCAGCGACGCCGTCACGCCCGTTGTTAAGCGGCGCGAGTAAGATGGAAGCAGGGAGGCGTGGCGTTCGCAGACTGTGGGCGACGCCGGAGTCGTTCTTACAAGCTCGTGCACGCCAGGAAAGGACATTGCCATAGCTTCATCTCGCAGCGGCCGGGTGTGCGTCACCTCGCGGCAAAACGCTGAAGTCGATCGGTCATCAAAACGTGCTTCTGGCGATGCCAGTAATATGGGTGTCCGTGGGTTAGGTGCGTAGGTCGAGCAGGATGGGCCGTGTGTGTGTGTCGTGTACGGGCTGTCCTGGGTAGTGTGCGTGGGAGCGAAGGATGGGTGTGTGTGGCGTCGTGTACGGCGCTGCTCGTGCGGTAGGCGTGCTCGGAGTGAAGGGTGGGTGTCGTGTGCGTAGTGGGATATGTGTCACTAGTGCTGTGTGCGTGCGTAGTGTGTTGAATGCCATCGCGTCTGCTT
This sequence comes from Priapulus caudatus, assembly GCF_000485595.1. Classification (NCBI taxonomy): domain Eukaryota; kingdom Metazoa; phylum Priapulida; class Priapulimorpha; order Priapulimorphida; family Priapulidae; genus Priapulus; species Priapulus caudatus. Next base: position 53,339 of record NW_014577085.1, read on the forward strand.
GCGGCGTGGTGTACGCGCTTCGTTCGTGCTCTATGTTGCTGTGCGCTCCGCGCGCGTCGTTGTGTGTGTGTTTGTGGGTGTGCGTTTGCGTGCATAGGTTGTATGGTGAGTATGCGCGGATATAGAACGTAGTTACATAACGCTCCTTACGTGTAACCATGCATGCATAGCAGGCCGCCCCCCCCCCCCCATTTAGACATGTGGGGCCGTGGGCAGCCGATCATTTTGTGGATCGCGATGGTTTTGATTGTTCCCACGACGATCGCGGAACGTTGTTAAAAAATTTAAAAAAAAATGCAAATGACCGAAATGGGGAGGCCCTGGTTTGTGTGCAGGGCCAGTGAGCACGCTGCCACTCTGCCCATTCCTAAATCGGGCCTGATGCATAGGGGGTGTATACACTTGAGTGTGGGTTTCATGCCCTATAACAGCGGTTCTAGAAACCGTCTACCTAGACTAACTAGGCCAGACGTTCAGTTTGTTGCAGGGAGCGTTGACTGTGGGTATCGAGAGGTTTGATCAGTACCACCGTGCTGTGGCGGCTAGAACAGAGACCTCGAGCTGAGGGCCATTCTTACAGCAGACGCCTAGCCTGGCTGATTTGGCAAAAGATACGCTGATGGGCGGAGCTGGAAGCCAGGTTCCAATCAGAGCCGAGCACGTTACTGTGGACCAATGCCGCTGCTACACAGGTAAGAATATGGTTCGACAACTGTATGTAGGAATGTTAGAATAAATTATAATTTTCTATAATCTTTTCTACCTATTATGTAATAGTGTGTGGTAAGCCAATTGACAATCTTGCACAGCATGCCGCACGCACGCACGCAGCCACGCACGCACGGCACACACACACACACACACACACACAAACACACACACAGCACACACAACTACACATGCGTAACTTATAATTTATGAAGCATGCGATCATTCATTAGCATTCATCATTAATTTTAATTTTAATAATTAAAACAACATGATAATTTCATTGTAAATTTTTCATCTTGTTCATTATTGAAACTGCCGCCTAAGCTTCCTACACTGCCATGGCTGTTTCTGATTAATAGTTCATTCCCATTATCGTCGTAGTAGTGAGACCATCGTCTCTACTCTTACTGCTGCCTTGCAGAGACCCTGAAGCTGGGAACTGACGAAGAACGCGAGCTTGGTTATGAATCACTTATGGCGCGCAGCTTGCGCCGACACAGTACCACGCGAGATGTCAGATCCGCTCGCTTTCACTACGACGCATGGGGCCAGAGGCTGCCGCGCGACTCCGTCAAACGACCTTGATGACATCAGACTGGCGATGGCCGCCCTGAAGGAGATCCGCGAGCGAGAGATGAGCATAGACATGGCCATCGGGCCCATCGAGGTAACCACCGCTGCCGTGCGGGTGTTGAATAGTGATTGAAACCAACCAACACGTGGGTTTATTAACTCAGCTGACGAAGTCCAGGATGCAGCTTTAGAATCGCCAGTAAATAGTCCGTATGCGTGCGTGCGATCCGTCCGTGTGTCCAACAGGTTGGCACAAATTCTTAACGCTCGACGTACGGTTTTGAGTATTCGGGACGTTGGGGGGGCGGATGCGAAAAGCGACTCAGGATGCCGAATTTGGTGGCGGTCAATGTCAAGAGTTCACAATGTGCTAAATGGAGGGTCGAATATTTCCCTTATAACTTAAGGATATGACTGAAAATACGGAAATTTGCCTGGCACAAAGTCTCAACGGCCGTTGACCTACGCTCTTAATATCATTGATTATAATGTGATGGGAGGAACCCCATCAGCACGCGAAATTGGGAGGTCAAAGGGGCAGTCGGGGCGAAGCGTCAGATATCAGACATTTATTCTGAGGACATTGTCTGTAACGGCACCGAGTGCAAAACTTTTTGTTTCATGCACTGACCTAGTACGCTTATTTATCCCTTTTAATGAAGGAACCATGATATCTCTTCCGCGCGGTGCAAGAGTAAAGTGTCGATAAACCTTTTGACCCTCAAGATGAGGCTCTAACACATGGATATGCTTTGTGACTGCCGAACAAAGGACTGATAGCTTTTCGCATATATAGAAGCTCCATCCACCGCCTTGCCTGGAATTGCGTAATTTTCATGCGCTGGAGAGCCGCACGTGCGCAGCATGCTGGTGCGGTGCGTGCGTGCGTGCGTCGTTGTGTGCGTCGGCTGCTCTGCATGGTGTGTGTGTGCGTGTGGTGTGTACATGTATGTGTGTGTGTGTGCGTGCGTCGTGGCGAGTGCGTGCCGTCGGCGTGCGATGCGTGCTCGTGAGTAATATGTGCATGTGTGACTGTGTGTGTGGTGTGTGTGTGAATC
>NW_014577085.1:55705-59649 GCF_000485595.1 Priapulus caudatus
ATTATGAAGCATGCGATCATTCATTAGCATCATCAATTAATTTTTAATTTTTAATAATTAAACAAATGATAATTTCATTGTTAAATTTTATCATCTGTTCATTTATTTGAAACTGCGCTACAGCTTCCTACACATGCATGGCTTTCTGATAATAGTTCATTCCCATTATCGTCGTAGAGTAGCTGAGCACCCATCGTCTCTACTTCTTATCTGCTGCCTTGCGAGACCTGAAGGCTGGACTGACGACAGAGACGGCGAGCTTGGATGAATCACTATGGGCGCGCGTGCGCGACAAGTACACGCAGAGATGCTCAGCATCCTCGCTTTCATCGACGACATGGGGCAGAGGCTGCGGCGACCCCTTTCCCCGCGCTCCCGTTAGTCAACCGGACCTTGATGCAGACTGGCGATTGGCCGCCCTCGAAGCAGAGATCCTGCGAGCGAGAGCAATTGAGATAGCACTGGCCATCGCGGGCCATCGCAGCGTGGTAACACCGTGCCGTGCGGGTGGCTTGAATAGTGATTTCGCAAACGAACAACACGTGGCAGTTATTAACTCACGCTGACGAAGTCAGATGCAGCTCTTAGAATCGCATAAATGTCCGTTGTGCGTGCGTTGGCACGTCCCGTCCGTGTGTCAACAGTTGGCACACAAAATCTTAACCGTCGACGTACCGGTTTTGATATTCGAGGACGTTGGTGGGGCGGGGGCGCGATTCGCGAAAGACTTCAGGATTTTTATTTTTTGTTTTCCGGAAAATTTTTGGGGGCTGGTCACATGCGTCAAACGCGTCACAATGATGTAAATGGAGCGGCGGAATATGTTCCCCTTAACTTTAAGGTATTATGGGAGGAAAAATACCGCGAATCTGCGCCAAACTCTCAACGCTTGACCTACGCTCTAATATAATTGATTGTATAACTGTGATGGGAGGACGACTCCATCACCCAAGCGGCGAAAATTGAGATGTCAAAGGGCAGGGGGAAAGGTCAGATATCAGATCATTTTCTGAGGACATGCGCTCTAACGGACGGATGTGCAAACTTTTTGTTTCAGCCACTGACCTTAGGCTACCGTTTTTATCACTTTAATGAAAGCGACTAGTATTACTTTCACGCTGACGTGCAAGAGTAAGGTCGATACCTTTCGACCTCAAGAGGAGGGTTAACATGAGATTTTTTGACTGCTAACAAAAGGGACTGAACTGCTTTGCTAGTTAGAGCTCCCTCCACTCGCCTTGAGGGATATGCGTATTCTCATGCTGGAGAGCGCACGTGCGCACATGCTGCGTGCGCGTGGCGTGCGTGGTGGTGGTGTGTGCGTGCGTGCGTGCATGTGTGTGGTGGTGTGCCTGTGTGTACATGTATTGTGCCGGCTGCTTCCACTTGGGTTTGCGTGCGTGCTGAGTGCGGTGCGTGGCTGCGCGAGGCCGTGCGTGCGTGCGTGAGTGAATAGTGTGCTGTGTGTGGGTGTGTGTGTGTGTGTGTGTGTTTGTCGTGTGTGTGGTGGTGTGGTGTGTGTGTGGTGTGTGTGTGTCGTGCGTGTGTGTGGCATACGTGGTTTTGTTGCTGCGTTCGCAGTAACTACACTTCGATGCCAATCTAGTCTATCAGTTGCAACACGTAGGCGACTGGTATATATACGCAATATTCCCACTGGCCACATCATCTTGCAGGACTGCTTCGCAGCTCGGTAAGAGTTCAGCTGTCGAGGGTCGCCCGCGGCGACGCCTCGCGACGAACGTCGACTCGCTGCGCTCGGGTGGTCTGGCGCCTCCCCCTGCCTGACGCACGCCTATCAGGCTGGCAGTGCGACCTCATCAGCATGCAGCCGGCGTTCAAGCGCGAGCTGTTCGGCAATCCGATGAAGCGATTCACGCCGATCGCGAGACCTCTAACGTGAGAGTACGAGGGGATCTCGTGAGCGGTGTCGTTAGTAACTACAGCGTGCCCCCGTGAGGAGTGATGTGCAAGTGGCGGCTGACGTTTTTATTCAAGGTGTGAGGCTTGGCTGAAAACGGGAGCGGCGTGAGTATGAGTGGGCGGCAACGGACCGGTCCGTTAAGTACTAAAACACACGTCGCAGAGAGTGTGTGGCAAGCTGGCAGCTGACAGTTTATCAGAGTGTAGGCTTGTCCGGAAAACGTTCTGAGCGGATCGTGAGTCATTGAGTGGCGGCAACGCACGTTCGTGGTCTGTTAGTACTACACCAACGGTCGCGCGTGACCTGTGTGCAAGGTGGCAGTCCTGAAGCTTATCAATGGGTTAGGTAGAGGTAAGGAACACGGTAGCGGTGTGTTCGGGTCTGTTAAAACGGTTTTTTGTCTAAGGAAAAAGTAGAGCAGATAGACACTTTCCTACCAACACTTTTGCTGCCTAAGCAAGGCAGTACGTAGCAATCAGTTATGGACTAGAGATAGGGAGTGAACAACGGATATGCTGAAACTGTACATTAGAAGTCTACATGGCAGCCTGTCTACCTGTGGTGTCGTAATTCAGATCATCGAGAATTATATGTACGTGTGTGTGTGTGTGTGTGTGTGTGTGTGTGTGTGTGTGTGTGTGTGCGTGCGCGTGCGCGTGTGTGTGCATACGTGCGTTTGTGTGCGTGTCGGCAGTAACTACACTTCGATGGCCCATCTATCTATCAGTGCACACACGTAGGTACGCATATCCCACTGCCACCGTCCATCTTGCAGGAATGCTTCAGCATGCTCGGTAAGAGTCAGCTGTCGGTCGCCCGCGGCGACGCCGCCGACAACGTCGACTCGCTGCGCTACGGGTGGCGCCTCCTGCTGACGCACGCGTACAGGCTGCAGTGCGACCTCATCAGCATGCAGCCGGCGTTCAAGCGCGAGCTGCTCGGCAACGTGAAGCGATTCACGACCGACTGCGAGACCTTCTACGTGGAGTACGAGCGGGTGAGCGGGTCGATCGTTAGTACTAACAACGTGCGTGAGAGTGAGTGTGTGCAAGTGGCGCTGACAGTTTTATCAAGGTGTAGGCTTGGTGAAAACGGTGAGCGGGTGAGTATGAGTGGGGCAACGACGGTCGTTAGTACTAACAACGTGCGTGAGAGTGTGTGCAAGTGGCGCTGACAGCTTATCAATGTGTAGGTAGAGGTAGGAACAGGTAGGCGGTGTGTCGGCTGTTAACGGTTGTTTTGTCTGAAGGAAAAAGTAGGAGCAGATAGGAACTTTCCTACCAACTTTGCTAAGAAGGGCAGTAGAGCATCAGTTATGGCTAGAGATGGGAGTGAAAACGGATATGCTAAAACTGTACATTAGAAGTTACATGGAGCTGTGGTGTCGTAATCAGGATCATCGAAGCTTCAGTCTGTAAAAGATGTTGTTCGCTTTTACATCCATGCAAGTATGGCAGTGAGACTGAAAGATATTCTCCAATCATAACAGTAATGAAAGCTGTTAATGTATTATAATATTGCAGGAGGGGCCGATGGTTACTGGGCTTCAGCCGTCGGATGCAGCAGACAGGCTGATAATATTCCAGGTAAGACAAATATTAGGGTGATTAATATTAGGTAAAACAATTAAGGCTGTAATATTAGCCACACGTTGACCGTAAAACCGTAGAGCATATAAGTGCATGGTGATGTACGTTCCCATACCTGTCATACTCGTGTGTGGTGCCCTGCAGTTCATGCTAACCCTCCCACACATTGCAGCAGACAGGCTGATAATATTCCATGTCGGACACTTAACTGCTGTAATATTAGCCACACATTGACCGTGAAACCGTAGAGCATATAAGTGCATGGTGATGTACGGTGTGTGTGTGGTGCCCTGCAGTTCATGCTAACCCTCCCACACATTGCAGCAGACAGGCTGATAATATTCCATGTCGGACACTTAACTGCTGTAATATTAGCCACACATTGACCGTGAAACCGTAGAGTGTATAAGTGCATACTAATTACTAATATG
>NW_014577085.1:60854-67787 GCF_000485595.1 Priapulus caudatus
TGCTGAGTAACAGGTATGTAGTAGTAAGTGAGTAATTGTTATTCATTAGTAAGTTAATAATTAATGTTAATGTTTAGTAATAAAAGGAATAGGGAGAGTAAATGTAGTGGTTACTTGGTTATATTGTGAAAAAGTGTTAGTAAAGAAGGAAGAATAAATAGCAAGAAGAAGAAGAAGATAATGATGATGATGATGATGATGACGATAATAACAATGATGATGATGATAATAATGTTAATATTGATGATGACAGTGACAATAATAATGGAAATGGTAGCAATGAATAAAATGGTGAAAGAGAGGAGAAAGACGAAGAAGAAAAAATATGAAGAATTATAATTATTATTTTGATAAGATAACCTATCCTTACTTTCAAATAGATTTCCTTAAACAGTGCTAACTCTATTCCGATACATACCAACACTCCTTGTGTGTAAAGACAAACTGTGCCTCATCGCACGCAGGTACAACACGCACTACAGGAAGGCAATACAGACGTGGGTGAGAGACCTCTCCAATAGCATAGAGGTCATCAACACCTGGCTCACCGTACAGAACCTGTGGCTGTACCTGGAGGCCGTTTTCATCGGCGGAGACATCGCGCGCCAGCTGCCCAAGGTACGCTGCCGTCGAGTGCCGCAGTCGTAAACAAATGTCCTATGCTAACTCCCCTCTTCGTTTGGATTTCTTTGCTCCATCAGCAGCATTCTTCAGCCCCTATCAAGTGGTTTACGAGTGATGCATCATGTGGCACATAGTCTTCCTCGAAAAACGAAACGCGTTTGCAAGTGCAACTAGAAGATGAGGTGGCGGAACAGTATTTCACGTGTTTTTAAAAAGCTGCTTTGAACGTAGGAAGCGCACAGGTTCAATGGCATCGACAGATCGTGGCAAAAGATCATGCAGAAGGCGAGGGAGGTTCGGAGGGTCGTAGAATGCTGTAGCTGTGATGAGATGCTGCTGCTGCCTCACATACTCGAGCAACTCGAAACCTGCCAGAAGTCACTCACTGGGTATTTATTAATTAGATAATAATAATAATAATAATAATTATTATTATTATATAAATATTTACTTTTATGTCTATAAATCTATGGGAAATGCACCATGAGTTTTTTATGTGTTTATTTTTAAGCAACTCTAGTGCAAGTTATATATATTCTAGAATACTCTACCATGCAGCACGCATTTGGTAATTGCACCGTAACAGGCTGCCTCCAATTGGGCCATCGTAGGTCAGGTGCCACATATGACCACAACCGTCTTCGTATATGCTGTGGGTATAGAAAAATGCAGAGACGTTCATCTACCTGGTTATGCATCGACCCCCTTCGCAATGAAACGCACAGATTTGTTGACGTCGTATTTGCAGGTACCTGGAGAGCAAGCGAGCGCTGTTTCCTCGTTTCTTCTTCGTGTCCGACCCAACTCTGCTAGAGATCCTCGGCCAGGCGAGCAACTCTCACAACATACAGCGCCATCTACTGAGCGTGTTCGATAACACTCAGACTGTAGAGTTTCATCGAAAGGATTATGACCGCATTTTGGCGATCGTCTCCTCAGAAGGTGAAACTATAGAGGTAAGTGTTATGTCTTGGCCTCTGTGTTACGTCTTGGCCTCTGTCCAAGTGTTTCTGTGTATCTATTCAAGTGTTTCTGTGTAGGTTCACAAACAAAACATGCACGGCATTTTGGCGGTCACTCAACTTGTTTTATTCTAGACTAGTCACGCCATCTCGTGGACGCAATACATGACAGTAAGGAGTGTGCTGAAAGAATTTTTTTACTTTAATTGAGATGAAGTGTGCTTTTATGTTTGAACGAAAAGAGGTGCATGAATCCAGAAGTGGGCACCAAGAAGGCATCAGTTTAAAACCATGTCCAATCTATAATCATATCCACATCAGTGTCTATATCCAATCCTACTATCCCCTCGTTTTATTAGGCGTTTTATGCATGTTTATGCATGTTTTATGCATTTATCATGTTTGTGAGATTCATTAGTTGTTGTTATTTGTGGCTGATGTTTACGCTGTGACGGAATGTTTACTTCTCCGCATGCATAGCTGGAGAGACCTGTAAAGGCACAAGGCCCCATTGAGAAGTACAGTAAACACCCGCATAAAAGAACCCGTGATTTTCTGTTTCAGGCTGAAGTGGTTCTTATATATATGGTACATAGTGAGAAATCAGCCTGAAGAGGTTCTTAAAGAGGTTCTTAATTTTGGGGGAGATATTGTGTACATTATCTAGGTAAAATTGGCTTTAATTAGTGAATAATTGACACTAATAATATTCACACCATCCTCCCCCTCAATCCTCTGTATCGTCAAAATCAAGCCCCAACATTTACTGGAAAATGAGGCAAAATACCCCCTGGAAAATCCAATCCTCCTGTGAGGAGGTATTAATATTATCTGGAACTACATGTTATTGGTTTCCAATGGTGTAGCACACATACTTGGATTGCCCCATTTTGCTCTAATTTCTGGCATTTTTTAATATAAGAACCTGTTTAATTTATCAGGCTGAAGAGGTTCTTATATAATAGGTGCTTTATTGGTCCAATTTCAGCCTGGAGGTTCTTAAAAGCACGGGTGTTTACTGTAGCTCATATCATTGAAACTCATGTATTGTAAGGAGTGTTTAAGTGAATGTTTACTTCTCTGCGTGTAGCTGGAGAGACCCGTGAAGGCACAAGGCCCCATCGAGGAGTGGCTCATGTCTCTCCTACAGGTGGCGCAGCAGTCACTACATGGTGTCATTCGCGCGGCCGCCGACGCCGTCAACGACAAGGACTTCAACCTGATGCAGTTTCTGCAGCATTTTCCTGCGCAGGCATGTTTACTTATTTATCACTGGAAACATACATAGAAACAAAGAACTAATGTGAATGTATTTGCGTTGCATGTGTGTGTGTGTGCGTGCGTGCGTGCATGCGTGTGTGCATGCGTGCGTGCGTGTGTGTGTGTAATCATGTGGTTAATGTAATGTTGTGTGTATGTATTCAGACTGATGAATCAAAGCAGTAGTCGGTTCTTTAAAATTTACTACACATTTATTCACGAACATCATGTTCCTGCCATTTCTTGCTCCTCGTTGCTACCCCCTTCTTCCGTTTCCTCAGCCCAGTGGCGTCGCTTCTAGGACACTAAGAACAATACAGTTAACTAAATTTATTAAATGAATTTTTTTTCATAAACAACACAATATGTTAACCTCCTGCTGGTGAGCACACAGACGGTGTACTATGCCAGTACCTCTAGTAGATTAGATTGGCTTTTGGAAATCAACCTTTCATTAGTGTCAAATACAATCCATACTCTATGTAAGGTAACTTAATGGAAACCTTACTCTAGCACCCTCAGACAATCACCAATAGTATCTACGTGAGGAGACACCCTGCATAGAGTTGACACCAGTCTATAAATTATAGACTGGTGTCCACTCTATGCAGGGTGTCTCCTCACGTAGACTAGTAAAATATCATCACCGTCTGTGCCTCATGCTCCTTAATTCTCCACAGGTCGGCTTGCTGGGCATACAGATGATCTGGACGAGGGACTCGGAAGCGGCGCTCAGGAAGGCTAGGACCGACAAGAAGGCGATGCCATTGACCAATCAGAGCTTCCTCGGCATGCTGAACGCGCTGATTGGACGGACGACGGCGGAGCTCTCGCGCGCCGAGCGCACCAAGTTCGAGACGCTCATCACCATCCACGTTCACCAACGAGACATATTCGACGATCTGGTACTTCATATCTATATATTCATATATCATCATATTCACTAGATCATTATATATTTATATTCATATATGTGCCCACGGAAGCCACCCGTTTCTCCACGTCTACATTGGCACATCTGAACTGTGGAGTTAATTTGGGTTTCCCATTCCTATATAATAAACAGACTTGTGAGCAATCTATACCCACGGTAACTGAACACATGTAAAATCTTAGCATATGTGTATCGTATATAATAGACACGTGTAGCATGTAGCTTTTTAGAGCCAGTGGTGGAATAGTCTTTGTACATTAATTTCTCCTGCCGCAGTGTCGTATGGGAGTAAAGTCTACGGCTGACTTTGAGTGGTTGAAGCAGTCACGGTTTTACTTCAACGAGGATGCGGATTGCACACTGATCTCCATCACAAACGTGAACTTCACTTACCAGAATGAGTTTCTGGGCTGCACAGAACGTCTAGTTATTACACCTCTAACTGACAGGTATGAAAATATACATAGCTGTCCACTGACAAATATGATTCAAGGTTAGCGTAACTTGCAGATAAAGGTCTTTAAGTACACCCTGACATAAGGAGCCGAGGCCATGAATTATCCAAACAAACACAAGAAAGCCACAAATAGATAGTTAATAAGGTAGCTTAATTAATTAGTAATTAAGTCAATATAAATACCTATAGCAGTAAAGGTAAGCTTAGGTGTTTGGTCATACATCGACAGTTGTACTACAGATTTACTTCCAGACAAGATTTTGCTACTCTGCTGGCTAGATCTCATCTCTGACTTTCCTCTCGTCATCACACGTCTTTTCATGTGTGATTCACATTATAGGTGCTACATCACCCTAGCCCAGGCAGTCGGCATGTCAATGGGAGGAGCACCGGCTGGGCCAGCGGGAACCGGGAAAACAGAATCTGTTAAGGATATGGGACGATGCCTGGGAAAATATGTGGTTGTGTTCAACTGCTCTGACCAGATGGATTACCGAGGCCTGGGGCGCATCTTCAAAGGTAGCAAACAGTTAATTAATGGTCGATAAATTCGTGACAGCGATAGATCATGGCTTATATTCTACAGTAAACGTGGCAGGTACGTGTGACACGTACTACAATGCAGTCTTGTCAACTATGCAATGTAATTTATTCCTCATATTGTAAAATTCTTTTAGTCTATACAATTCAGGGCAAATGCTAGACCATATACAAAACTGGACCATCACTCGGTCTTCATTGAATTTGTGTATGACATGTAAATCAGCGATTCATGATGCTAGACTAAATGTCATGTCGATAAGTAATATTGATGATGATAATTCTTGTACCACTTTTGTCGTGCAGGACTAGCACAATCGGGGGCGTGGGGCTGCTTCGATGAATTTAACCGGATAGAGCTGCCAGTGCTGTCTGTCGCAGCTCAACAGATTGCTGTCGTACTCACCGGCAAGAAGGAGCACCAAAAGCAGCTTGTGTTCACAGATGGCAGCACTACTGCGGTGAATCCAGAGTTTGGAATATTCATCACCATGGTACGATGTTTTGCGAGTCGTTTCCTATTGGCCTCTGTTTTCTTTTTTTCTATGAAAGAATCCGTGCGATATTGTCGATGTGATGGGCGAAGGTATAGCTACATACATTGATTTTATTTCTATTGTAACATGACCATAAACATATTTTGTGCATATCATATATGGAAAGTTTTCAATTAAATTGAACTTTGAAATTAAATTTTGTACGTACATTTTTAAACTACATTATGTTTATTTTTGTCATAAAAATCTCGTAAACAATCATGTGATTTTGCGATGTCCAGAACCCGGGTTATGCTGGACGACAAGAGCTGCCTGAGAATTTAAAGGTGCAGTTCCGCACGGTGGCCATGATGGTTCCGGACCGACAGATCATCATCCGCGTAAAGCTGGCAAGCGTGGGTTTCATGGACAACGTGGTACTGGCACGCAAGTTCTACACGCTCTACAGGCTGTGCGAAGAACAGCTCAGTAAACAGGTGCGTGCTATAGTGCTGTGGGCTCCTGCCTCTAGACATTAAACTAAGCAAGTCAGGTTCTGCTCAGCACACCGCCCCAAAGACCCGGATGTTTATTCTTACCATAAAGTAAAGTTCTTACCGGATGTGGAATGTCGATATGTTGTAGGTCCACTATGACTTCGGTCTGCGCAACATCTTGTCAGTGTTGAGAACACTTGGAGCTGTGAAGCGGAGCAACCAGAGCGACAGTGAGGCTACGGTCGTCATGCGCGTACTGAGGGACATGAACCTATCTAAACTGGTGCGTGCATGTAATGGATTATATCATATGTGTTGTGTTACGTATGGTGTGTGTGCGTGTGCGTGTGCGTGTGCGTGCGCGTGCGCGTGCGGGTATGGTGTGTGTGTGTGTGTGTGTGCGTGCGTGCGTGCGTGCGTGCGTGCGTACGTGCGTGTGCATCATACGTGCATGCGTGTGTGTGCACCTTGAGTGTGTGCGTGCGTGCGTGCGTGCGTTTGTGTGTCGGTATCTGTATCTGTATCTGTGCATACATGTGCATGAGGTGTGTGTTTGTGCATGTGCATGTATGTGTCAGTATCTGTATGCATGCATGTATGTGTCAGTATCTGTATGCATGCATGTATGTGTCAGTATCTGTATGCATGCATGTATGTAACAGTCAGATAGGTAGATGAAACACAAAAATGGGCACAGCATAAAATGCTTTCTTCCAAATTTGCATAGAGTATATATAGATCTCATCTCCCACATTATGAGCAGTGACTCAGCAGTCCCTACAGACACGTGCAAGATATACACATTGACTTCTTGTTTCGCGCTTTTAGAGCAGGCACTCTGCATACATGCCTGCTTGTTTAATTCCTACAGATAGATGAGGACGAGCCGCTCTTCCTGTCTCTCATCGCAGACCTGTTTCCGGGCATCGTGCTGGACAGCGCGGGCTACCCGGAGCTGGAAGCTGCCATCGCCACGGTGATCGAGCAGTCGGGCCTCATCCACCACACTCCGTGGATGCTCAAACTGAAGCAGGTTTGTAGTTCAATACGCTCAAGACCAGAGAGGATATTTTTTACTGATTTCAGTGCTGAGAAAAGTTAAATGACATTGAAAATTATTATTTTTTGCAATGTACAAGTATTTTATTAATCGTCTAACATTCTAGGACAATAGGAGTTATAT
>NW_014577085.1:70455-71772 GCF_000485595.1 Priapulus caudatus
GAGTTGGAATTTATTGATATTTAATTGGCTAAGCTGCTTCCATGAAAACCAGTTCAAACAGAAAGAATTTTCCATCTAACTACATACTATCAAGAGCATATAAAGAAGGAGAGCGTACAACGGTAAAATGCTGAAACCATGTTGCAGTATTAGTCGAATTAATAAACTTTCCCCGTTTTATTTTGACGATTCTTTGCAGTATTATTGATCAGCTGTCCTGCCTTGTTCATATAAAACTAGACAAGAGGGCACTCACGGAGAGTGCATACCTCCGCCAGCGACACATGTACACATGTACAGCTCACATGCGCTGGCTGGCTGGCTCGCTGACTCGACGCGACGCTAATATTGATCGCGCAAACACACGATTTCACTGCGCTGGCTGCACGAACACACGAACACACGAACGCATGAGACCGATCACATAACCTCCTCCAACTCCGTTGGGCGGAGGTAACAAACCGCATGTCCCTACGATGCCCCTACGCGGAGATAATGAGCGGTGAAAATCTGGTATTTTCGCCGAACACCGACTAGACATTAGTCAGTACTGCGACCGACTCGCGTTCTGGCGATAGCTTCGGGAAACCTCGCGTGTTTCCGTTATTCATTGACAATGAAATTTTTTTTTCTTCTACTATCTTTTCTCGCATTTCCAGTCATCGAAGCAGCCATTACTCCACAAAAACGTCTTGTTATTTATCGCCATCGTAATGACCCGCCTCTTATGCTGGATGTAGTAACGCTGTAGTAATAACGTATCGAGTCAGCGCTACACAGCGGCGACCGGAAGCAACAGACTGGCCACACTTTGAGAGTGGGTCACAGTACTGACTAATCGGTGTTCGGCGAAAATACTAGATTTTCACCGCTCATTATCTCAGCGTAGGGGCATCGTAGGAACATGCGGTTTGTTTTATATGAACCAGGTTGGACAGCTGATCAATAGTACTGGGGAAAGTTTATTAATTCGACTAATACTGCAACATAGTTTCAGCATTTTACCGTTGTACGCTCTCCTTCTTTATATGCTCTTGATACTATCACAGATAAAGAAATGGGGTTTCTTTTCTCTTCAGGTAGATGGCAGCACTGGAGCGGAAGCGTGCCGGAGTACATCTACCCGCTGGACGTGACACCGGAGTACAGCTCCGTGCTGGTGCCATGCATAGACAACGTCAGATGCGACTTCCTTCTGCAGACCGTGGCGAAGCAGGGGAAGGTACGTACCCAGGTTCTTCCCTCAACATCGCATCATATAGTATAATAATTAACACAGTATCTCAGCATAGCAAGGTACATACGCAGGTTTTTCCT
>NW_014577085.1:71782-82276 GCF_000485595.1 Priapulus caudatus
AAAAAAAAAAAAAAAAATAGTTCTACTAAAAGAGAATTGTCGTAGTCAGATTGAAGGTGGTACATGTACTCAAAAGTGCCTCATATTTGCTCAACCTACGGCCCTGACTACACAAGCCCTGCGTGTTAGTCCAGATATATCTGATATCTCTTGTCTCCTGATGTATACAATGTGTGCTTTCGTTTTGAAGGTAGTCTCCCCTTGTCTCCTATTGTACACAGTGTATGCTCCAATTTTAGTTAGTCTAAAAACTTTGATGTTGCAGAGAAATGAGAATGAACCCCAAAGCCATCACTGCACCACAGATGTTTGGCAGATTGGACGTGGCCACTAATGACTGGACGGACGGCATCTTCTCGGCACTGTGGCGTAAAACTCACCAACTAAAGAAAGGTAGTATCACTGTTTGTAGTTTAAGGCAGTTGATCGTAAGAATCTAACTGTAGGCGTACATTTATTAAGACGTTCTGTCGGTACAGTAGTGTAGGCCTACTGTCTACTTCTGACAGTTCACTGCATTGAACAGTTTCCTCGTCTAATATATATAACTCCTCCAGCTTTTGATTATTCATTTATCAACGTATTAATTAAATCATTATGTAACAAAATGTTCCTGTACTCTGTTCTGCTGTCATCAGTGTTCATTGAAAACATATAATGGCAAAAAATAGTAGATTCGTGTATAATTGTTGGCTGTGGGATACATAGTTGGGAAATGAATCTGTTGATAGATGAGCATGTGTGGATAGTCCTGGATGGACCTGTTGATGCTATCTGGATTGAGAACCTCAACTCAGTGCTGGACGACAACAAGACATTGACACTAGCGAATGGTATTAGATATAAGAGCCAGAACCTACACCATCATGCTTGCATGCTGATCACTGCCAATTATTCTCGATAATTGGCATCGTTATAAGCTTCCAGTAACCATCATATTCGCAGATCAAACTGATTATGTACTGGATGTTTGTAATGCATTAGTGTCATCATCGTCATCTTCTTCAGCATCATCATCATCGTCATCATCATTGTCATCATCATTAATATTGTCTTTACAATTGTTATTATATGTGTAATTATAGGTGACAGAATCCCAATGTCCCCAGCATGTAAGATTATTTTTGAGGTTGACAACATTGACAATGCAAGCCCAGCAACAGTGTCACGAAACGGCATGGTCTATATGAGCTCCTCTGCTCTGGACTGGAAACCACTTCTGCAGGTAAACCGAATTAATTACAAGTTCAATGCCCAAGTATAGGTAAATCACCTTAATACGGGAGAAGCTCTTCCAATTGAATAAATAACCTGTGCTGAACAAGAGGTATACCATGCATTAGCTCTGTAGTTTATCGAAGTAAACTAAGTAACACTGGTATACCAGCATCACGAGTGTGTTAAATGATCATATAGTGTAATCTCTGCAAGTATTTTAAATGGGAACTGTAGCAGTTACTACATTCTATGAGAAGATAATCAGTGGTTATAAGCATATGCGTGCGTGTGCTGCCATCTACAGGCATGGCTGCTGCGGAGGAACGCTGTGGAGGCGGAATGCCTAAGGGAATTATTTCACGCTTCATTCAGTGAGATTCTGCTCTATGCCATGCAGAATCTACAGTATAGGATGACCGTCCTGCAGTGTAACATTGTTAATCAGGTAGGCTACAGCGAATAGATTACTTAAACTGACTAAGAAAAGTGAGACAAGATGGTACCAAGTTAGATTTAACATATCATCAGATGAAAAAATTCCTGGCTTATAAAGGAATAAGTTTTCAGTAGAAGTGCATTGGTATTGTGTATTATTGAACCTTATTAGGTTGGAAGTGACTTAATTAATTAATTTACCTGTTTAAATTCATTTTGCAGGTATGGATGGTGAAAGTTAGTTTAGTAGGCTAGAGCCATGCTAGTATTAGAAATAGTAATCTATTTTTCTCTGCTTGTGTGTCTGCTAAACGCAGGTTCTGACACTGTTAGAGGGTCTACTCCCACGTGCCAGCCCTGCCGTTGGCCATCTTGCCAAGCTGTACGTGTTCAGCATCATGTGGAGTGTGGGGGCCTTTCTGGAGCTGGACGACAAACGCAAACTGTCTGCATTCCTGCGTTCTGGGAACCTGAACCTCGACATCCCTGACATGCCCCCTGGTTCCGACGATATGATGTTTGACTATCTAGTCAATGCGCAAGGTAAATACCATGCACAGCTGTTAAAAAGTGTTAGTACACCGAGAGATATCTATTAGTTGGAATTTATTGATATTTGGCTGCTTCCATGAAAACCAGTTCAAACAGAAAGAATCTTTCCATCTAACTATCATACTATCAAGAGCATAATAAAGAAAGGAGGGCGTACAACGGTAAAAATGCTGAAACCATGTTGCAGTATTAGTCGAATTAATAAACCTTTCCCCGTTTTATTTTGACGATTCTTTGCGGCAGTATTATTGATCAGCTGTCCTGCCTTGTTCATATAAAACTAGACAGAGGGCACTCACGGAGAGTGCATACCTCCGCAGCGACACATTGTACACATGTACAGCTCACATGCGGCTGGGGCTGCTGCTCGCTGACTCGACGCGCTAATATTGATCGCGAAAAACACACGATTTCACTGCGCTGGCTGCACGAAACACACGAACACACGAACGCATGAGACCCGATCACATAACCTCCTCCAACTCCGTTGGCGGAGGTAACAAACGCATGTCCCTACGATGCCCCTACTCTGAGATAATGAGCGGTGAAAATCTGGTAGTACTGACTAGACATTAGTCAGTACTGCGACCGACTCGCGTTCTGGCGATAGCTTCGGGAAACCTCGGCGTGGTTTGCCGTCCTGATTCATTGACAGTATGAAATTTATTTTCCTCTACTATCTTTTCTCGCAATTTCCAGTCATTGACACGCAGCGCATTACTCCACAAAAACGTCTTGTTTTTTTTATCGCCATGGTGATGACCCGCCCCTTGCGCTGGATGTAGTAACGCCTGTAGTAATAACGTATCGAGTCGCGCTAACAGCGGCGACGGAAGCAACACACTGGCCACACTTCGAGAGTGGGTCGCAGCACTGACTAATGCTAGTCGGTGTTCGGCGAAAATACCAGATTTTCACCGCTCATTATCTCAGCGTAGGCGGCATTGTAGGGACATGCGGTGGTTTATATGAACAAGATAGGACAGCTGATCAATAATACTGCAAGAATCGTCAAAATAAAACGGGAAAAGTTTATTAATTCGACTAATACTGCAACATGGTTTTCAGCATTTTACTGCTGTACGCTCTCCTTCTTTATATGCTCTTGCTACTATCACAGATAAAGAAATGGTGTTTATTTTCTCTTCAGGTAGATGGCAGCACTGGAGGGGCGGAAAGCGTGCCGGAGTACATCTACCGCCTGGACGTGACACCGCGGAGTACAGCTCCGTGCTGGTGCATGCATAGACAACGTCAGATGCGACTTCCTTCCTGCAGACCGTGGCGAAGGCAGGGGAAGGTACGTACGCCAGGTTCTCTTCCCTCAACATCGCATCATATAGTATAATAATTAACACAGTATCTCAGCATAGCAAGGTGCATACGCAGGTTTTTCCTTGTCATTGCCTCATATAGTGCAATAATTAACACAGTATCTCAGCATAGCAAGGTACATACGCAGGTTTTCCTTGTCATTGCCTCATATAGTGCAATAATTAACACAGTATCTCAGCATAGCAAGGTACATACGCAGGTTTTTCCTTGTCATTGCCTTATATAGTGCAATAATTAACACAGTATCTCTGCATAGCAAGGCACATACGCAGGTTTTTCCTTGTCATTGCCTTATATAGTGGCAATAATTAACACAGTATCTCTGCATAGCAAGGCACATACGCAGGTTTTTCCTTGTCATTGCCTTATATAGTGCAATATTTAACACAGTATCTCAGCATAGCAAGGTACATACACAGGTTTTCCAACCCCCCCCCCCCCCCCGCCGCCCCACCCCCCCCCCCCCCCCCCGCGCCCCCCTCGATGTCTCCTGATATTGTACAATTTATAAGTACATCGACATATCTAAGGGAAACCTGCGATCTGTAAATCATAATCAAACAGATAAATGTCCAGCTTGCTTTGAAACACAAATATCTATGATATTGTACGTTTATTCGTATGTTGTGCAGAGCGTTCTGCTGATGGGAGAGCAGGGAACAGCAAAAACCGTGATGATCAATTCCTTCATGGCAAAGTACAACAAGGATGAACATCTGACGAAGACCCTGAACTTTTCCTCAGCCTCTTCACCGATGTTGTTCCAGGTAGTTATATATATATGCACCTAACAGGCAGTGCGTGCATTCGCTCTCTGAACCATCAACTCTCAGGCATCTTCAACAAAAAAAAAGGAATGCTAAATCTTTTTTTTAAAGATTAGGGTCAAAGTTTAAAGGTCAGTCTGTATTTATTTCAGAATATTTACAGGGCCAGTGGAATCCATTTTTCCATTGTTACCGGTTCTTTTTACACCTCTCCATATTATGTGTCTCTGATTTGAATTCAGCAGTAGATTGTTGCCTGCTCATGTTATTTTGCTTGTTTAGAACTCGGATGGGTCCAAAGGGGGAGTATCACTTCAGTGCTTCAGACACAGGTTGTGTTAAGCATAAAATAGGGGGTCTTGATCGTACCTCGAATGTATCGGTACCCCTCTGAAGCGGAAGGCTTAAAATTGACTGAGATGAGACCGCCTGTCGTGTTGATTCGCAGCGTACGATCGAGAGCTACGTCGACAAGAGGATGGGCAGCACGTACGGCCCCACAGCCGGGAGGAGCATGACCGTGTTTATCGACGACATCAACATGCCACTGATCAACGAGTGGGGCGATCAGGTGACGAACGAGATCGTACGCCAGCTGGTCGAGAACAAGGTGATGAGCAGCGGATTGAATGGTCGACCTATGCGCGCACACACACGCACGCACGAATGAACGCACTCGCGCACGCACGCGAATGCCCGCACGTGTGGCATGAATGCACATGCACAGGAACGCACGCACGCACGCACTCGCGCACGCACACGAATGCCCGCACGTGTGGCATGAATGCACATGCACAGGAATGCACGCACGCACGAACGCACGCACGCGAATGCCCGCACGTGTGGCATGAATGCACATGCACAGGAATGCACGCACGCACACAGAAGTACATATGCACGAACGCAAACATACACACACATTCCAGACTGCCATTGTGCCGTGTTACATCACAAGATAAGAAGTTACATTTTCTATGTGTATCCTAAACAATAACCATAATAATAATGCACGAACTGTGTGAATGCATAAGAATCAGAGAAACGAGTTCCCTGTCCATACCATACAGTGCAGGTGCACATTCTCATTATAGGATATATCAATATGCATGTGCTCGGGTAATTCAAAATCATCATTATTACAGGGGTTCTACAATCTGGACAAGCCGGGAGAATTTACGAACATCGTTGACCTGCAGTTTCTTGCCGCCATGGGTCAGCCCTGCGGCGGCCGCAACGACATTCCCAACAGACTGAAGCGCCACCTGGCGATTTTCAACTGCACGATTCCTTCCGATCGATCCATCGACAAGATATTCAGTACAGTATCCATGAGTGTAATCAGTTGTGTCCGTTGCTAGCAGTCAAGCACGTAGGAGTCACACTTTTTCTCTGTAAAATTTCCTGAATTCTTTACATCTCGTGCCAATTATAGCACCATTTTAGAGCCATTCGTGTCAAAGAGCAAACGTTCTCTCGAATTCGTGGACGTATTCATTTACTTCTTGTGTCGTGGCGATTAATTATCATTTGAAATTTAGTTTAAATGACATAATACCCATTTTTGTGCTGGGCAATTTTATGGTGATGGATTCTTTTTGTTTGGTCGCAGGAGTCATAGCTTGCGGGCATTACTGCACAGAGCGTGGCTTCAGTCCTTCTATCCGGGACACCATACTTGCGTTAGTCACCTGCAGCAGGATGCTGTGGCAAGTCACAAAGGTAATGGCCTGATAGATCATCCACGTAGTATATTTTCTGTTTGTTGTGATAAACTTGAGTAAATTCAGTTGATACACTGCGATTGTTCACCTGCTCCGCACGTAATGTGTTTTTCCTGCGCATAAATAAAATGTCTCGTTGTTGTTCTTATGTCGGTAATTGTTGAAAATACCACATGAGCTTATTTTTTTTAATATAAATGTTTAGATTCAACCTTAATAGCATAAACATCTAATTTGTCCTTCCTGCGTGTTTCATATCACAGGCATTCCTAGCTCTATGATCTGTTATTGGCAATACGTGATGGTTTTTGACGCCATTCCTTACTACCATGCACATATTCCTGCAGGTGTCGATGCTGCCAACGCCCTCTAAGTTCCATTACGTATTCAACCTGAGGGATTTGTCGCGCATCTGGCAGGGCATGCTCAGTGCAGCTCCCTCTGTTGTCAACTGCAAGACAACCGTGCTTGCCTTGTGGAAGCACGAATGCTGCAGAGTCATTGCTGACAGGTAGGGATGGGGTTCATCATTACCAGGTATGGGTGGGAGCAGGCGTCAGGCAGATAGATAGGGGGGAATGTCTTAGATATTAGGGTTCTATTAGATATAATGGTGGGGTCTTTTTTGATAGGTTGCGGAGCTACCTTTTTTCAGTGTCAACCTGTAGATCATGTTGTCCGTGTTACAGGTTTGTTGACCAGGAAGACTGCACCTGGTTTGAGAACGCATTGGTGAAGGTCATACGAGACAACCTCGGTTCTGAGGCTGGAGATGTTGTCAAGGAAACCACATACTTCTGTGATTTCTACAGGTACTGAGGACTTCTCAAGTATTCATGCAGATCTATTCAAGCATATCCAATGGGGTGCTACGTTCTATTAGGTGTAATGCATTGCTTTAGTCTCAGACTTGTATGAAATAGATGAGAGGTGAGGTTTGTGACTTAACTGTATTATTTTAGGCACAGCGATACCAATAGCTTACCCATATCTCTACTATGTAGTACAACACAAATTATTCAAAACTTGTTTCACTGACGTACGTCACGTACCTTCGACAGAGAGGCACCAGAAGTTACGACAGAGGAACAAGAGGGCACCGATGGCCCTGACACGGTGTACGAGCCGGTTACGGACATGGCGGTGCTGGAAGGCAGGCTGGCACTGCTGCTGGCGCAATACAACGAGAGTGTGAGAGGCGCCGGCATGGACTTGGTGTTCTTCAGGGATGCTGTCGTTCACATTATAAGAGTATGTGCCTCACAGACACGTCTCCACGCGTATTCCTCACATCATGCTGGCTACCTGTTATTTAAGTATTCGCTCACTACCCTTCCTCCAAGTATTTCTGGCTAGTTGTTATTTAGGAATGGTGTCATCCACATCATATGCATACGTGTTTTGCCATGACATCCTCAGAGTCATGCAACTGCACAGTGCAAGCCCTACCTTTACCCCACCACTCAAACGTTACCAGAGCCCTGTAGACCTGGAGACCTTAAGGTTTCCCCCACCATGCCAGGTCCTGTACGTGTGTGCTGCAGTGACTAGGTCGAGTTTAGTGTAGTGACCCGAGAAGAAGAAGAAGAAGAACGACTTAAATATAATGCGGTGGTTGTACCCTTTTTATAATTGATTAGCAAGTGTTTAATGAATTATAAATAACTAGGGCAGGTAACTAGTGAATTAACTCCTAAAATTGTGGCTTAAATTAGCATGTCGATAGAGAACACGGTTACACGTGACATTTACGCTTGTGAAGTGAAAATGAAGATTTCTAAACTGCACTTTGAACAAACGCTGTGCGAAAATTAGGGAATTGAACCTGCATGGATGGAATATCATAGTCATTATAACTAGGGACTTCTTTTGCTACAACTGGGCAGCACCATTGTTTGTTCCAAGAGTTTTCTCAGCAGATGTTGCTTCATTATGAGGTGCTGTTGACTATAGATATGGTATGACGTATATATGCTGGTTGGCATCTGGTTATATATGCTACCGGAAGGTCGATCAGTAGTGCATACCAGTGGAGCATCGACTATGTTTTAGATATGCAGGATGCTGCGGATGCCTCAGGGTCATGCCCTGTTGGTAGGGGTGGGAGGTTCAGGCAAGCAGTCGCTCACAAAGCTTGCATCATTCATCACTGGATACCAGACATTCAGGATAACACTGACGAGGTATACTGCATGTTCACTATGCATGGTTATAGTGTCATTTTCCCTGAAATTACCTGATTGTAGTACTCATCCTTCTATGTATCCTGATTTGTCGGTATTCTAAATTTCCATGTCACCGTAAGTTACTGGCTTATAAGCTGCTCTGATGTGAGGGTTAGGGTTAGCTAACCCTAACCTATATCCTAACCCTAACCCTAACCGTACAAACCCCACAGACTGCGTCTGGCTTGTAGGTTTGCTTACACATCATAGACATCTCACCTTCCCGCAGGTCGTACAACGTGTCAAACCTCCTCGACGACCTTCGCCGACTGTACCGCCTCACGGGGCTGCAGGCACGCAGCGCCACCTTCATTCTCACGGAGCAGGACGTCGTCGACGACGGCTTCCTGGAGTACATCAACAACATGCTCGCCACGGGCTGGGTGAGCCGCCACGAGCGCGAGACACTCCCTGCTGCTGATAAAACGCGAATCATGTCGTCATTTCTACACGCGGGGAGGGGGGTAGATGGAGGGAGGAGGTAATGCAGACATGTGTTATGGATGGATGGATGGATGGATCGGTGGGTTGGGGTGAATGGATGGATGAATGGATGGATGGATCGGTGGGTTGGGGTGGATGGATGGATGGATGGATGGATGGATGGATGGATGAATGGATGGATGGATCGGTGGGTTGGGGTGGATAAATGGATGGATGGATGGGATGGGCAGAGATGCCAACCACTACGATTTATACGAATTTTATACGAATATCTATTCCTTTGCACCACTACGACCAGTTTGTATCAAACTACGAATTTCACTGAGATCGGAAAAAAATAATTTTTTTGGTCCGTCAGTCTATAATACGCAGGGGAAAAAATACACGGGGGCGGCAGGCGATTTCGCCTCCGAAATGCCAAAAAGAGCCCCGAAAACATGATATTGGGGGCGACCCCAAAAGAAAAAGTTGCCCTGGAAATCGATTGTCTAGGTCGGTCCCGCGCCTTCTCGCTCGGCGTTGCTGCGCTGCGATGCCTAGGCCTCTGCCGCTAGCGGCAGCCGGTTCCACGGCGCGGTAGAATTCATGGTACGGTGTGACTGTCAAGTGTTTACCATTTAAGCATGCATGTGTGTACTGTACTGTATTGCATTCAATCAAGCGCGTGCCGCTGCCCGCGCGTATATACGTGTGTGCCTGTGCGCGTGCTTGCGTGTGTGCCTGCGCGCGTGCGTGTGTGCGTGCCGGTGTGCCTGCGGGCGTGCTTGCGTGTGTGCCTGCGCGCGTGCATGTGTGCGCGTGCGTGCGTGCCTGCATGCGTGCGTGCGTGCGTGTGTGCGGGTGTGCCCTGCGGGCAGTGCCTACGTAGACCCGTAGGTCCAACGACCCGTAGGATTATAGAACGGTAAATCCATGAAAATCAATAATGAAATTCACACGTATATTTTCCTGCCGGCACACTCGTGTGTCATTCCCGATTGTAGCTTTTTCGTCATTCCCCGAAAGGAGTTTGCTGTCACTTTATCTCTCATAGTCCAGCAATGACAACCCTCTACATTTTAGTAGTGATTAGTACCACGCTGAAACAATCGTGCCCCCCCCCCCGTACTTCAATCAATGCCACCTGAGACATGAATGTTTGCATGAATCTTGCGTGATGTTAACTCCGTTGACGGGGGGGGGGTGACAGACGACGGGATCATATCGTAAGCTAGGCTGCCGCCACGTCCGCTACTGCTGAGTCAGTGAGTGCTGACCAGCCGTCTGTAACCTTATACTAGTGACCACCACTGACACCCTGCATCTCTGCACCTCGCACCGTGATCTCTATCAACCGTTCTATGAACCGTTTACACTGACGACTGCGAGTTGGCGCGACTCGATTGAGCGGTCACCGCCGACCGCGAACGTACGCGTGGGGCATTGGATATAGGGTTAGGGTATATATATACTCTAACCCTAATATATATATATATATATATATATGGTTAGGGTATATATATATATAGGGTTAGGGTATATATATATATACCCTCACCCTAACCCCTACCCTAACCCTAACCCCTACCCTAACCACGTACACGCGTGCGTGCACATACACGCGTACCCGCACATACACACGTGCGCGCACGTACACACGTATGCTCGCACATACACATGCACGCATGCGGTCATGTGCATCTGTGCACGGCAGATACACTCACGTGCACCTATTGTACGCAGGCCGCAGGTACACGCCCGCGTGTATGTACACGCATGCGCGCGTGCACATAAGGAGCTCGGCTGCACGATCTTGGA
>NW_014577085.1:82286-136259 GCF_000485595.1 Priapulus caudatus
AAAAATACCTAACCTATATGATATATATACCCTAACCTATATATATATAACCCTAACCATATATATATATATATAGGGTTAGGGTATATATATATATAGGGTTAGGGTATATATATATATACCCTCACCCTAACCCCTACCCTAACCCTAACCCCTACCCTAACCACACACACCACGTACACGCGTGCGTGCACGTACACGCATGCGTGCACATACACGCGTGCGTGCACGCATGCGTGCGCGTACACGCATGCGTGCGCATACACGCGTGCGTGCGCATACACGCGTGCGTGCACGTACACGCATGCGTGCGCGTACACGCATGCGCGCACCGTACACGCGCGGCGTGCAATACACGCGTGCGTGCACATACACGCGTACCCGCACATACACACGTGCGCGCACGTACACACGTATGCTCGCACATACACATGCACGCATGCGGTCATGTGCATCTGTGCACGGCAGATACACTCACGTGCACCTATTGTACGCAGGCCGCAGGTACACGCCCGCGTGTATGTACACGCATGCGCGCGTGCACATAAGGAGCTCGGCTGCACGATCTTGGACAAACCCAATGCTCTCGTAGCAACACCGGCATCCTGACTCTGTGACTGTGCACGAGTCTTTGCGCCTGTGCGTGCGGAACCTCGGCTTTATGCCACAGAGAGTCGTGTTAGCTTCCTTGCCTGACCCGCAGATTGTTGTATTACAATCATCTGTGAGTTCTGTCTGTACGGAGGGGCGGGATGTGCCTATCGTCGTCATCGTAGTTGTTATTGTTGTTGTTGTTGTTGTTGTTGTTTGTTTGTTCTGCTGTTTCTTGTTGGCGGCGGCAACGGAGAGGAGAACAGGGAGAAGAGAAGGATGTTGGGGATGCGGATGCGGATCAGCGAGTGGGATTTAGAGACGGGTGCGGAGCAATGATTATGGTTGATTTCGGTTGCATAACTCCTTCCTCGCAGTCGTTTTTCCTCTCTAAGAAGTTTTGTGTACGCGTGTGTACGGTCCTTATACAATTGTTACCATGATTGTTATACAATGTATTCACGTCATTGTTATACAATGTTATCACGATTCTATACAGTGTTACCATAATTCTTACACATGGGCACCACCATTGTTATATCAATGTACGTTATACAATCAGACATGCACTGGCGTAGCTAAGGGGGGCACAAGGGGGCCATGGCCCCCCTGTTGATTGGCAAACAAAACAAAACAAAAATTTTCCTTGCTCTCACGCGTCTTCACAGGACTGGCCACAATTCTGTTACTTCTGCATCTGCTGAACGAACATTCTCTAAATGAGCATTGTCAAGTCTAAACTTCGTTCTACAATGACCCAGCCACGATCTCTGCTCTCATTCTCCTTTTCGTTGAACAGGAGTTAGTGAATGACATTAATGTCAACGAAATCTCAAAATCGACGAGAAGACTGACTTTGGATTTTGAGATTTCTGCGGCAGACAAAACATGACTAAAAGAAAGGAGATAATTCTTCTTTGCTCAGATTTGTGTTGTTGCAAGTTGGCTTTGATTGATTTTATGGTTCTGAACTCTTATTGACAGAAGAAAAGAAATGAAATGCTTTGTGAATAACTTTGATATATTCGAACTTATAGACGGCCATTTTGGCAGAAACCTCGGTTTTTATTTCAAATCCGATTTCAACACTATTTTAAGTAACTGTTCTCTATCAGGGGAGGCAAAAACAATTCTTTTCATGGTAAATTTCCTTTTTATTTTAATAGAGCGGCTATTTTGGCAGCTACCTTTGTTTTTATTTGAAATCAAATTTCAATATGGTTTTTAGTTCTTCATCAGAGGAAAAGCAAAAACATTTTTTATAACGAACAAAATGTTAATGTGATCTTTAACGCTATTGTATTCTAAACGATGTAAATATTTGTAATTTAAATAAATTGCATGTTTATTCAGTGCAGTTCCAACACATCTACCTGTGTTTCCCGTAGATCTTTATTTCGATTTCATTCAATATGCCTCTACTTTTCAAAAAATAATTTAACTTTTAACTTTATATTGAGGAACTTGAAACAGTTTATGACGAATAAATATCAACATTGCATGGTACTGCTAACAACACAATCAAACTAATTCCAATATTCCGTCAGTGCTTGAATGAGGAATAGGCGTAGCTAAGGTGGGGGCACAAGGAGGCCATGACCCCCTCTTGATCGCGAGAGTACAAAAATTAAGAGAGAAGGCCCTGAATGGGATTGGTCTATACACTATTACTATACCAATAATGAAAATGAAATGCGCAAAAAAATGCCATTTTGATGCACATATTTTTCAAAATTACCCTACTGTGGAGGGGAAACACCCTCCCCCGTTGAGAAATTGCTTCATCACTGCTTTGGTCGCTTAACTCTTTTCTTCCTCCCTGAAAAACACTGGCTTCGTACACCATTTCACTGGTCTAGCTAAGGGTCACCCAACTGGTCGTGTGTAACCTCAGAGCCTTCCGCGCCACACCAGGGGCCATCGTCCCACTTGATCGGATTGGAGTGGAAAAATAAAAAGCGAGGGAGGGGGTTATAAGGGATTAGCATATGCACTTCTCATATAAGTTACCCCTAATACTGAATTTAGTTGTCAGAAAATGCCATTTTCATGCACGAATTTCAAAAATCTCCCTACCGTGGAGGGGATACCCCTCCCACACCCTACCCCCTCGGTCGCTTTCTCCCTCGCCTTGGCCCCCCCTGTTTCCAATTGCTGGCTACGCCACTGAGTGGAAATACAAAGTTTGCAAATCGTTACAAGTTGAACTTTTTTGTATAATTTATACAATTGTTCTACACTATTTCCAATTTTACACAGTAGTGAAATTCGAAGACTTCTTGTATCTTGTATCTTGTATATCTTGTATCTTAGGTCCCTCTCTTGTCTTTCACAAGGCACTCTAATGTAGGTGCGGGGATTACCTAATGAAACAGGAAATTATGTCTACCTCCAGTTCTTTAGATATTAATACTTCGAATTGAGAATATCTTTCGTACATATTCTACTGCTGGTTTGAGTAACCCAGTGTAGTCCCATCTCCAGTCTTCACTTTGTTAGCTGTCCTTATATCTGTTATAAAACTCACATTTATATAAATGTTCCAAGTTCTCTTTCATATTTTTATTACATAAATTTTGTAATTTATTTTGTCTAATGTCGGTAGTATATACCTATAGCTATTCGAAGAGCTTCTAGCGGTGTCTTACTGTGTGCTTTTAGCATTTTGCGTAAGCACTCATATTGGAAGTCTTCTAACATTTTTCCTTTTTCCTTGGTTAACCGGGTTAAGTTAGGTTGGTCCTAGCTCTAGTACTATAGCCCGCGGATCCGCGAGCTATATACTAGAGCTAGGTTGGTCCAAGTTTTACTGTTATTTAAGAAGGCGGATAGCACCGTGCACTCGTATAGTTTTACTCTCGCTTCTATCGTATAGTTCCATAGTTTTGCTCATCAGTCAGTGATATAATTTTTCTCATTATATATCGGCATTTTTCCGTTCGGGCTTTAATCATATCTGTATAACCATAGATATATACAACATATCAAGAGTGGATAATAAAGATCTATCCATTCTATTATATCTCTATTATCCACTCTTGAACATATGTGTTGTATATATCTATGGTATAAGTTAATTATAACCTCCTTTCTCGTTTAGTAAATCTCCTAAGTATGTGTATTTAGAGTTTTTTTTAATTACTTGGTTACATAGTAGTATATACGTCTTTCTCCATCCTATCTTTGTTTCCAAATTTAACTACCATTATATTGGGTTTATTCATATTAAATTCTAACCGTCTTGATTCGGCTAAACTTGAACACGCTTGTGCGATTTTAGCTATCGTTTTGTGGTCCCCAATTCCAAGAATGTCGTCCATATATAAAAGTGGTCCAATTTCTTCCTCTGCTTCCAGCGTTTCAACTTTTTCCTTATTCTGGCCTACGTACGTGCGTGCGTGTAAGTACGTGCATACTTGCGTGTGTGAGAGAGCGTGTGGGCGTGTGTGTGTAAGTGTAACTAATATAATATTTTTTATGGAGTATACATTCGTAAACTCCACATTTCATGTTAGAGCAATTACGTCACAGACTATAACAAAATCGAGTTAGATTATGGTTATACTTATATTATACACTTTGGGTGTTTGATGCAGGAGCACAAAGTAATTATTCCGTGAGAAAAATCCAAGCAACGAATAAGAAAGAGGAAGAAAAAAGGAGAAGAGAACGTTAACTTGTCTGCCGTCGGTCGGCGCTAGTATCGTCGTCAGGAGTCAGTGTTCGGTGTTTAGTTGTGTTGACAAAAATAGTGTCGAGGTGGGGACAAAAAGGGACCAAAAACTTCAACTATCTTGCTGTAACTAGGTATCATTGTATACGATCTTCGGTTTAGTGTTTTCTCTGTGTACTTTGAAATCCTATAGTTGGTCTATTATTACCTAAACTACAGTGCGGCTGCCACGCACTCTGAGTAAAGTACCCCTTTCAGAGTTCAGAGTTCAGTGTACTTTCCCAGTACAGAATGTACATAATACTCATTAGATACAATAATGTAACCCAACAAGAGTAGGGTTACTTTGTACCCCTACTCGTGTTGGGTTACATTATTGTATCTACCTGTACATGCACTGACTTGGAACGTTTCAAGCATAAAATGATACATAACGATAAATAAACACGAAACGTATTTACTACCAAAGTCTTAATGTTTCTTTACTCTCTTTCGTCTATTATTACAGATAATTTGCTGTAAAATTTTTGCTGTTCAAATGCTCTCCTGCAACACACGTACACTGCATGCATCACGCTAGATACAATAATGTAACCCAACAAGAGTAGGGTTACATTAACCCTACTCTTGTTGGGTTACATTATTGTATCTAGCATCATGCATGTCGCTGACACTGCACGCATCACGCATGCTGCTGACACTGCACAGACAACAAAAATATAGTCTGGAGAACCGTGACCACGATATTCTCACGACGCTCGTTTCGTTGCACAATACAAATACACAACTAACACTAACAGCCTCCATTCTGATACCTGTGCGTAGTTAAATAAATGTTCACTTGTTCGAATTATAATTGGTTATTATTAGTTATAATTGGATATCTGGTGAATTCCTTCAGAAAACTCTCACTAGAGCTGCTAAAAATGTAAATGGGAGCAAGTGCCCGTTTATCATCCGAAACTCTTTACATGCCTTATGCTAGCTTGGCTTGGCGAGCCTCAAAATGGAGATTGGAAGCAGGGATGCTTGAACAGTTGAACCCAGAATGAAATGCGGCGCTATTAGGCCACCCTTAAAAAATAGTTTGTTTCCCCTTTACCTACTCGCCTCTCAGGGTACCGAGTAGGTAGGTAGGTGAAAAATCTTTTTTATTTTGTTTTGACAAGATGTGTGTATGGAAAACAAGCAATATTTTATCTTAGGCCTTGCTCTGTCATGTACTTGCTACACTTTTTTGGTCATGCTCTCCCACCTCTATATTTTTGTTGTTTGTGCACAGTGGCGTGCGTGCGGTGTACTTGTGTGTTGCAGAGGCGCATTTGAACGGCATTTACAGGAAATTATCAGTAATAATAGATGAAAAAAGTAAAGAAACATTAAGACTTTGGTAGTAAATACATTTTATGTTTATTTACCATCATTTTATGCTTGAAACGTTCCAAGTTCCTGTGAGTACTCTTGGCTGGAGTATCAATTTTCTTGGCTAGGCACATTCATTTGTCGAACCTCTTTGTAATAACAATTAATATTCTGCCACATTCACATTTTAGCATTTAGTTGGTGTAGGTTTTAGGCTATCCTTTACCCATATTTATGTAAGTATAATAATGCTATTAATTATAATGGATCTACCTGTGTTTATGTACTAATGTAATAATAATATAATGCTATTAATTATAGTGGATATACCCGTGTAGCACTCTCTTCATCTCAGGATGGTAGCGCAATTTAAAGGCCAAATCTAGGTCTATTATAGCTATATTATGTAATGCCTGAATGCTATAGCACATTCTCACAATCATTTTACTGCAAAGTTCATGGTTTAAAGTATTTTTAAATTTTATGATAAATATAGTTAATCATAGAAAATACAGTTGTAACTTGTTGCACTGATGTGATTATAATTTTAATAGTATATATGCCTATAATATTACTGTTTCTTTTCTTTGCTAATTCCATTTAATTCAAATTCAATTCATTGTGGATACACACATATTCTGTATTATACATTGTGGGTCTAATTCTCTGTACATATATCTTGTTATATTACATACTGTACAGGTTAACTGAACGAGATGTCAAGCAAAACCACTGATCCTTCTCCCGAGTCTAACAAGAGGAAGCAACCCTGTGAAATCATCGCTTGGGTGAAAAAGCGAAAGATGTTGCATGGCGATGAATCTAGTTCAGTGCTGGATTTAATGACTCCATGGATATCACCAACGGTCTGTTTCCAATGTTTCAGAATTTTAAGCTGTAATAAAGTAACTTAGCTTTAAGGTCCGCTTATGTCGGCCTTACGACCTAGTCGCCGACAAGATTTGAATATCGTACGTCAAAAACCGGCCAGATCGCCGATAAAATCATCGGCGACCAAACTCGACATGAGTTCTCTTACGATCGAAAATACGGTCGCCGACTGCGATCGCAGGAATAGAACATGTTCTATTGCTATGCGGCTGTCGGCGACAAATTGTGAGTGGCAGCCAATCACCGCAGCGTGTCGAGTCACATGATTATCAAAAGTCACGTGATTAATAAAATGGCAGCCTACACAGCACTTGTCAGCAGTTTACAAGGAGGGATTATTGCACAAACCCTTTCTCAAATATATATTAAGTTTTCCGTATATCACATAAAAAAAAATTCTGCCCATGATTATAACGATGTTCAAAAAATTAAGGATAGATTTACGAAGTTACATGATGTTTACTGGTAAGCGCCATTTTGTTGGTCACGTACGTGACTCGTTTTATGTAGACTGGTCCCGGCGTCAAGCTTGCTCTGTTTGTGCTAAAGAACTGCTTGTGCTAGTACAAATACTGGGGCCACGAACCCGTCTACGTTTTATGCATGAACGCTACGATCTGATTGGTGATGTGCAGCGTAGTCACTTCAAGTCGACATGAGTGTTGCTACGCTGCTAATCGGCGCTAAAGTAGTCGCTGATAGTCAAATCGTAGGCCGACCTGAGCTAGCCTTTAGTTGTCTTTACCTTTGCCACAGTAGTGGAGATAGAAGAGCCAAATATCTTTCCATTGATGTTATATCGTTCATACATATACATGTGTATATATTTTATATACTATATATGAGGTAATCATTAATTGGTCATTTTTTGCAGGTGTCATCAAATACGAGCAGTGACCTAAAAAAAGCCGGTTCAAACCAGAGGGATCACAGCTCCTTGCTAGAGGATAAAAATTATGATGCTACTGCAAATGTAGTATGTCAGAAATGTGTCAAGTATGAACGCTTATCAAAGATGTACAGACAGCAGGTAGAAAGAAATAAGGCACTGGAAAAAGAGTTGAAACATTATAAGGATGTTTCTGGTAAGCGAGAGTATACAAATAATGATGTTGTTATGGTAAGGGTTATGTAAAGGGATGAATTTGTGTACTTACTTAGTTGACATTCATTGCGTGAAGTAAAACAGAAATAAATAGGGAAAATTTACAGTCCTCAAAATATCTCATCAGTATGTACATAGAAATGTGATACCTTCTGAGGCTTTCTGACTTACTTGCTTATACCAAAATTTTTAAGATGCTGGGATTTTGGTGCAGTCACTAAAGAGCATTCACGATGACTTTGTCAAGTTCTCTTCCGCTTACAGTTTTGAGGAAAGTCAACTGCCGCAAGTTCAGGTTAGTTTCTATATCAATGCAGTTATAACAAAAAAAACTATTGAGATCATCATGTGAAATTATTATAAATGATGTGTGAGTCCTAGTGGGCTTACTTCTCTGAAGGAAGTATATATGAATTTGAGAAAACGTATACTGTATACGCTGTATATTTTACAGTGGTTTAATTTTTGCGAATTTCGCGAACGCGTCCCAGACCGCGAAAATATCAACACGCGAATAATTCATACCGAATAATTCATAATTCACCGACCACGAAATTAACCACTGGCGAAATTGGCCGTCAAGTCTGAATTTGCAAAAATATCTGTAGGCGAAAAATATGGCGTATACAGTAGTTTGAGAACCATTTAGTAATATGTACTTAATCAAAAGGGACAAAAACTATCAACGGGAGACCTGTTCTAATTGATACACATTGCTCTAAAAACTCAAATCTCATAGTTTTATATTAAAGGAACAGTAGCCTCTAGGTTCTAGGGTTATTTTCAGCTAATTTAGGTTATAATTGCGCTACATAAAAAGTTTCATGGTTCAATCACCATTAGAAATATTTTTTTTTAATGTTTTAAAACTAACGACTACAGTTTGATTACAACGACGGTGGCGCCACTCAAAGCGCACGATCTGAGAAGTTGCGCAAAACCACTTTCCAGCCAAGGGCTACAGACCGAGGGTATTTCTTATTTATTCATTTAAAAGCAAAAGGATTGTAATATCTTATAAACGACATATAGTTTCAGTTATAATATGGATAAATTTGCCCTAAAATGAATATCGTTCGGTTAAATAGCATTTAGGTATAAATATAATTGCACTTTTGTGATTAGCCCTCGGTCATTTACCTGCAAAATAAAAATGCAAATACGCAACTTTTTCAGGGTGGCAGCACGGTCGCGAGTGTTATGGCGCCGTTCAAATTTCGTAGCGTTGATGTGTAAATAATTAATTAAGTATCTGGTGACAAATACATGTGGGTATAGACGATTTGTTATACAGTAAGTACAGTTGTATGCAGTAAAATCCTAGAGGCTACTGTCCCTTTAAGTTTGGCTAGTCTGTGTGGCAATTGCTGGATTAAGGTGGTTTGTGATGAAACGGGGTGCATGATAAAATCAATGTCTAATGTACTACCACCCTGACCTGCACTCTACCTACTATGTACCTAATCCAGTACCTGACTGATCAGACATATACCTTAAATAAGGGGAAATCAAATGTTGATGTGTCAAATCGAGAGAAGTGATAAAGAGATCATGTTTGAGACTGCCATCATCTGAGATTATTTCATCTTGTGAATGCCTACTGCATTTTATTCAGCTTTATAATTAGAATTGTTCACCCCACAGCTGGGGGTATTAAATATTATCTTATTAATACATAATAGTGCAATTGGAGATAAGCAGTCCATGTTGACAACTGTTTCACAGAATGTACGTGTATGATATATAACACATGCAGTTCAAATTCAACTGTTGATGACACATGTGTTATCTGCTATAGGAGCCGACTACAGTTTATAAATATGAGACCATGCCTTCAGCAGAGCAATATGAAGAAATTACCAAAGTAAGTTAACACGAATATTTTAAGTGCTTCCTGGCAGGTGATTGTCAGTGCTGTAGTATTGTGGTTAGCTAGTAAATATATTATCTATTTAAAGTTACGTCAAATATTTTTAAACTCATAAACAACCATAAATGTATTACTAAAATGGGTTATATTACAGTATAGACTTTCCATTATCATATGTTGGGACATTTCTATAACCTGTAAAACATCTGTTACTCTTACTGATATGATCTACTAAAGTTCATGTGAATTTTAAAAATGAACACAGCCTCACATTTGGTTTATGATTACTGCGTATTCCTTAAAGGTTGACATTGGACGGGGTATTCTGCTCGACGAAACCAGTCTGTTGGCATTAGCGAATGTAAAGTCTGCGACTTCATATGCTCGATGCCTACTACAACTTGTGTTTGAACCACATGAGTTAATAGGGAAGAGTCTTACTGGAAAGAAATCAAATGCTTTCAAGGATTCCAAACCGAAGGCCGGGCTAGATCCTTGTAAAGTTGATGCTGTGGTTGGTAAGTTTATCTCCGAATTGTACAAAAACGTGGAAGCAGCTGTGTGGACTACTTATACATCTTTAAAAGAATCTATTTGTATCTATAGAGATTATTGTTCGATTTGCTTGATTTCAGAACACGTTTGCCAGAAATATGGCCCATCGATTCATGCTTCAGCCATCAGAGCATCGCTTGCAAACAAACTTAAAGAACTGAATAAAGTAGCAAATAGTCGGAAAATGGCGCGGGCATCAGGCTTCAGACAATTCGGGCAGCAGGTGGTGATGTTTCAGCAAGATTCTATGAATGGCTTATAAGTTAAAACTATCAGTGTCACCAAAAAAGGGAGAGAGAGAGATAGAGAGTGTGAGAGAGGGAGAGAGAGAGAGAGAGAGAGAGAGAGAGAGAGAGAGAGAGAGAGAGAGAGAGAGAGACAGAGACAGAGACAGAGACAGACAGAGACAGAGACAGAGACAGAGACAGAGACAGAGACAGAGACAGAGACAGAGACAGAGAGACAGAGACAGAGACAGAGAGAGAGACAGAGAGAGAGAGAGAGAGAGAGAGAGAGAGAGAGAGAGAGAGAGAGAGAGAGAGAGATTGGCTGGGTATAATGTGCCAGTATGCATATGCATACATGTACACGAATTCATTTGTGCATATCTATGACACATAAATATGTCAAATATCTACAAGGGTATGTGTGTATACCTACTTTATACATGTAGTTAATTTTATACTTGCAGTTAGGCCTTTATGTTCTCAGTATGAGTAGCTACTGTTCATTTGTTTCACCACTGCCCCAGTGTTCACAATCAGAGTATAGGTTATGGATTGGGCATGTATATGATGTAAAATATGTAGATAATCCCAGTGTCAGTGATCATGTTTCAGTGAAAAAGTTATTTAAATCTTTATAATCATTGCATGTTCAGGGCACTATTGTGAGAAAATTTGTTAAATATTATTTCAGACTTTGCCGGGCATTTGCTAGTAGTATTAGTGTTTAGTGTAGTGTAATCATGTGCAGAGTATATATAGCTATGGTTTATGCCCGGTTGGCCTACTCCCATTTTGCCTACGGCAGAATTCCAATTTCGTCTATAGCAAAACTCCGAGTTGGTCTACACCCATTTCGCCTACTCCCAATTCGTCTACACTAAAACTCCACCCCATTCCCATTTTGTCTACCATCAGTTTGTCCACTAAATAATCATTTATAAATGTAATATATGGTTCTGATTAGCATACATCGAGTAGACGGAGTGGCATCCACACAAATTTTTCCTGGTATTTGTTGTAATATCAATACTACGACGAAATGGC
The DNA here is from genome assembly GCF_000485595.1 of Priapulus caudatus. Lineage (NCBI taxonomy): Eukaryota > Metazoa > Priapulida > Priapulimorpha > Priapulimorphida > Priapulidae > Priapulus > Priapulus caudatus. The sequence goes on from NW_014577085.1 coordinate 93,605, forward strand.
ACTATTCCCGATTTTGAGAGTAGATTAAATGGGAATTAGGCGAAATGGGAATATTGCCCATTCTGAGAGTAGACGAAATGGGAGTAGGCCAACTGGCCAGGTGCAAAGCTGCTTGTGTAAATATGGCTATTAAACTACCATATATTAAATAGAAAATATATGATCCAACTTGTATTATGAATGTGGCTTGCAAACACTTCACAACTTGTGATAAATTACATGAACATATCATGCTTGGTAAGCCAAAACTCTTAAAAGGAAGATAACAAAAAAAATTGATTTATTGGTTGGTAGGTGATTTTTTGATTCAATTGCTCTGCCTGCACGCATGAATTTTTCCAGTTGACTTGGTTGTTTTCATATGTATATTGTGCCATGCTTCATAATGCTGCTGCAATATTTAGTGCAAATAGGTTTAACCCAGAAATTTATAGCTGTATAAAAGATTTATTTAGATTGAGTATGGTACATCAAATACAGACATATAAGATAGCAAGTGTATCGTAAGACTGACAAAATATTCCTCTCACCTTGAACCTGTCAGCTGTCATTCACATTAGCTAGTATAATCTCAATAAAAAATTTACATAAGAAATTCTTTACACATTGCAAAATGTGGCTAATGGCAGAACTGTGTTCATAATTAATCGGTCATAACTGGTTTATTTATTGATTCTGTTGGTTATCAGCTGTATTTCTACACTGACTGTACATGGAAATTTAATAGCTAATAACGAATAAACTGGACACGGTAACTTCACTGATAATGTCAGACTGAATTATCGTCGGACAGTACCAGACCCATATAAAGAAATCCTATAGAAAATTAATATCATGAAATGAGTGAATCTTTTTATATAACCACTGCTTCGATTTCATTTTCTTGGAATGCTAATCATACAACATTGTGCTGGTAATTTCACTATGTAGAACGTGTGAGTATCATCTACATAAATTTACCAGTGCAAAATGAGCAGGAAATTCATTCAAAGCACAAGATTGCAATAAATGTATGATCCACAATAATGACATCTGTTATGAGATTCGTTGCCTCTAAGTGATGCAGACGACAAAGCATCAGCAATTGTAACAACTTACTGTACAAAACTTCATCTAGTTATAAATGCCGACGAGTACGGGGAAATCATGTAAGCATCTATCATCGTATATTAGAATGCCAGCAGATGCTCTTCCTCACAAAGTATAAAAATATGTAAAACATTACAACTTTACAGAAGCACTAGTGACGAATGTGCTACTACACAAAACATAAAATACACTAATAAATGACGAGACAATTTCCAATATGGCGATGATAAAACTTACCTAGAACTTGATAGAACGAACGTAAAATAGTCACGGTACAACAATGTACAACTGTACAACTAAACATATTATTTACATTGCCTTCCAACAGTGAAGAGTAGATCGATTAAGTGAGTATTCATGTATTCATATATACAACACCTTTACTCCAGTAGTTTCTCCTTGTTTGACTAGTGCACATAAAATAGCACTGCTGCTACTGTGTGTGACATGACCGTTTAAGGTTTTTCTTGTGGCCTAATGCTTGACTGCATGTGCCATTCCATTTAATAGATGGTTAGAGATGTTTATAAATCCAGTAACAGATTTAAACAAACTAAAATTTGGGTAAAAATTAAGTAAAAAATCTCTCAACAACCTACCTTTGAAAAATAATGGCGTAAGGAAACTAAAATCAGACGTTTAATAGCACATTCCAAGTGTCTAGGGGCTCATGGCAGTTTATCAGAACTGATATGCAGGATGTATATTAGCTAGCCCCATGGTGACTGTGCAGGAACTTTGCAGTGCACAAAAACGTATGGATTCTTGCATTACGAGCTCAGTTACTGATGATATGGCCTTAGATACGAGCATCGTTAATCATTGTAGCTTGATCATAATTCTCGTCTGGCATCTTGTGAATGGCTTCTCCAATATATGCCACTATTTTGTTTTGAGCTTAAACAAAACCAATTGGAGTATGCATTGGTGATTAGATACACGTTGTCAGCAAATGATTTGCTATCCAGCCTTGTGACATAAACATGCAATGCTTTCTTCTCGGTGTTTTTCGTCCTATTTCACCTGTATGAACACTGTGTACTGACCACTGCCATGGGCGTTTTTCTTAAAATTCGAGTTGTCTGACAACCAATGTTCACAAGCATCTAATCTTGCTATCCGGGTGTATTGTGCATTGCGCTTACGAGACAGCATCGAGAAAGTGTCATCGATTCCCTTACGTCTCAGCATCAATACTCCTGAGATCTGGCCTCAACATTAGGTTACTGCGTTGACATCTGGTCTGCCCATCAGGCCGGTGCAACTCAACCTCACTGACGCGTATGCAACCCGGCCTCTCATCTGATCCGTCCTCTACTGAACTAAGTTCTACTCTCTGCACATAAATAATCTGTGCGTACGCGCACACTGCTGCCCACGATTCACGGCCAACACGATATAGTTCAGAGCACAGTAACTAGCCACACGCGGATTACTTCTCTGGCCTCTCATCACGCGGAGCTGAGCGGTAAGTAGGCATCTAGTTTACATGTATGAATTTACACCGACTGCATTCGGAACCAGACCTGCAAGCTTCCAAACGCTCCTCTACTGCACATGTGCACGCACAGTGAACCTTTACATATTATCTATACTATCACTTCGTGAATGACTTTTCTCTGCGGGTGGTTTGGCGTAGAGTATCCACTCTCCGGCACGCTGTTGTTGTCATAGGTGATATTCGTAGAGGGCGCCTGCGAGCCATAGTCCTCGTAGTCGTAAGGGTTGGGCAGGCCACTAACGTGCAAGTACGGATTTTCTGCAATGGGAAATTAATCTCATAAGACAAGTCTATCTCGATGGTGCTGAACTATGTCGTAGTGTTCACGTGTTAATGAGAGAGAGAGAGACAGAGAGAGACAGGAGAAAAAAGCAGTAGTTGTTAAACCATTGTTAGTTTAAAGTGACATGTTTAATCAGTTGTAGGGGTTAGAACCACACCTATAACTGCCAGCGTATTTAGTAAGATAAATAGCACACACATCACCATCACCAAATATTGCCATAAACATTGCCATGAATTCACCTCGTTACTAACGTCTATTTTAATCAGTTCATTTCATATTTTATCATTTCACTGACCATACCAGTGAATTTGCGATCTGTACTAACGCAACGCGACACAATATGCTGTAAATCATAGATAACCGGCTGTACACACACCCAATGCGTTCATACTGCAGTAAGCAGTGCGGCTGAGAACAAGAGAAAAGTGCAGTAGGTTTGACTTTACCTATACCTATGTGGCTGTTATTCAGCCGGTTGAGATCACCGTCGCTGAACAGTGGCTCGGCATCCCACGGGTCAGGCTTGTAGATGTCCGACGCCGTGCTGCCGTGACCATTGTAAGCCGGCGGCGGCCCTGCAACGCAAACACACGTCACACACTCATACGCCTGAAACTTGTACGTCGCTCTCTCGTTTCTCCTTTAGCTGTTACGACGCGAACGGCTAGGAGTAATAGCCAAGTAATACGTAATAATGTGAATACTAGACTAGGAGGCGAGTGGCAATGGTAATTACACATGCACCTAGCTGTTCAACCCAAGCTTCTGGGTCGGGTCTTTGAACCACACAGTCGCCGCGGAAACCTACCTCCGTTGTAGTTTGGGTAATACCCATTGCCGCTGCTATTGCCGTAGCCACTGCCATTGCCGTAGCCGCCGTTGCCGTTGCCGTAGCCGCCGCCGCCGCTGCCGCTGCTGTTGCCGTAGCCGTTGCCGATGTGGTAGGGCACGTCCTTGTGCGGTTCACCGTAGTCCATTGAGCCGCTGGTGACGCCCTTGTGGATGGAGGTGTCGGCGTATTGCGGCGGCACCGAGTACGTAGCCGGCGCTCTTGCGTGTGCTGCCTCCATCTCGTAATCTTGCTTCGCTGCAGTAGCACAACATCATGTTAGAGGAATCGAAGCGAGGCGATGCGGCGGTCATTCACGACAACGCGACGGTGATGAGTAGCTGGCACTGACCACACGACATCCATTAGCTGTCGTAGATACTCACGTGTTACATACCACGTTATTTATCGTCTGATATTATTATAATAATATATACATTTATCTGTTATACACGCTTCGCCTAGTGCGAATGGTGAAACAGTGTTACTGAGATGGAGAGAGATGTATTTACAGCTGTATAATTATGAAACATCGAACTGTATTGTGCAACACCCCGCACAGTGTGCATGCTTTGGTAAACAGGTGTACTGATGAACACCTTGTGAAAAACCTCCACGTCCACGAATAAACTTCTGTTTTAATACTACTCTCACTGTTATCACGTGCACTCAGATTATAGGACTGAATGCAGTAACACTTAATTACAGCTAATTGCATCTTTATTGTAGCTATATCATCGCAGCTGTTCCATGACATCATGTGCATGTCTGTATCGCTAGGCATACTACTACTACGACTCTATCTCTTGCACACGGGAGAGGAAAGGTGCACTACCTTTAGCTGCTTTCTTTGTGCGAGACTTCCTCCTGCAGCAGCAGACGATGATGACGACACTGACGATGATCAGCACACCCACGAGCACGACGATGACAATGAGCACGTACATGTAGAAATCTGCAAGGCAACGTACAAGGCGACATCAGCGCGAGCGCAGGAGCGCGAATGCAATACGATCAGGGAGCAACGACTCGCAACGGCAATATCGGCACATGTATTCAGCACAACCCACAGATGCACCCACACTCCAGAGATAACAGATTCATCTAACAGCCACCACCTATCCATAATACTCGACCATACTCGACTACGGACACTACACCTTTCATATGAATGTGAGAAATGTTTGAGATTATTTTCGATAAAAGGGAAAAGTAATTGCATCTACAGCGCGTGAGTGAGCTCGTGAAAACTTTGCTACCACACGTCCAGTCTTAGTCCAGACATAAACATGATGCAAGTTGCATTCCCCATTGGAGAGGACAATGAAAACAGCAAACACATTGTCAACCACAGCAATCAGTTTCTACACAGGATGGTATGGACAGCTAGCCATCTTTTACACAGACAGACAGATAGAACAGACGGATAGAGGATGGAATAGACAGAAGGGGATTAACACAGCAGCAGCACAGCAACGTCGACATACGTGACAGTCTGTGTCTCTTTATAGGGGAATTCCTTCAGCACTGCAATAGAAGGTATATTAGTGGCTCGGGGCTCTCACTATCGTGTTAGTTACTGGAAGTAAGAAATCTCTAGACACCAAGGTAGCCTGCAAAGGTGCATAGACACACCTTAGGTATCACACAATAGTAACAGATTTACACGTATCACGAAATAAACTACATCACTATGTAAAGATATTATCAAGAGCTCATAACAGAGATCTCTATTATGAGCTCTTGATATTATTTTAAAATGTAATTCTATGCAGTCATAAACTTGTAAATATTTATGACACTGTGTGATACATATATACAATGTTACATAATACATAATACATATGTTTAGCTGCACCACGGCCTGCTTATACACTGTTATACACTTGTACACTGTTATATGAATGTAAAGTGGTTAGAATTATATCAACGTAATGGTATGTAGTTAGATCTGTAGATCGACACGCACGCACGCACGCACGCACGCACGCACGCACGCACACACACACACACACACACACACATATTATATATATATATATATATATCTACTATAAGGATAGTAGTTTGAGCGAAGGGGCTAGGTGTAGGCACAAGTACAGTAAACAGAGGTGAGATAGTAGAAGTTATTATATAGATCAAAGATTCGTAATCACAAGTACCATCTTAAGGCCGCCGCACACCAGCCGATTTTACAAACGATGAAGCGATGAAGCGATGAAGCGATGTAGGTGTGCAGCGGCCTTAAAATCGGCTCATCGGCTCATCGGTTCAAAATCAAACATGTTTGATTTGGAACGATCACCCGATGAAAATAAAATCGTCTACAAATGAACGCGCACACCTACCCGATATCGGCTGATTTCTATCGGGCCGATCAAATCGCATGAAAAATCGGCTGGTGTGCGGCGGCCTTTAGTGGCAGGGTAGTAGTATAGTGAGCAACTCTTAGAGAGCCAACATGTGGACATTACCACAGAGACGATATGAGAGCGAACACGAGTGAGAAACGTTGCTGCAGTATGCACTTACTTATCTTCGCCTCGGTCGGAGTTCCGCACTGGCCATAGCCTGACATGCACACGGACGCTCGCATCACCGTACCAGACGTGTAGTCATCCACAGACAACGAGCCGTCGGACATGGGCACGCACGGACCATTTGGCTGAAACACAGCACAGTCACGTGGGTCATTGCGTGCACACTCGTGAATGCTGGTGCGTGTAGTTTTACATACTAGACAAATATATGCAAGGGGTCTTTAATGTATGGCATAGCTAAAGGCCAAGTACTACTACGCAGGAATACGTCGTAATGGACCACGAGCACTAGAATCTCATCTGAGGCTCTCATGATTGACCGTGCTCGTGCACTACTACCACCACTCTCCTGTCGCACACTCTGCCAACTACCACTTCCCTACCACACACTCTGCCACACCACTTCGTCTACCACACACTCTGCACCACCACTTCCTACCACACCATGCTGGCCACAACACTTTCCCTACCACACACGTCTGCACACCACTCCTTACCAACACATTCTTCACCACACACTCTGCCACCATACCACTTCCCTACCACACACTCTCCCACCACACTTCCCTACCACACACTCTCCCACCACCACTTCCCTACCACACATGCCTGGCCACACCACTTCCCTACCACCACGACTCTGCCACCACCCTTCCCACCACACATGCTGCACCACCACTTCCCTTCACACACTCTGCCCACATCCGACTTCCCTACCACACAACTCTGTACACCACTTCCCTACCACACACTCTTCCACCACACACTCTGCCACCACCACCTTCCCTACACACACTCTCCCACCACCACTTCCCTACCCACACACTCTCCACACCACTTCCCTACCACACACTCTGCTACCACACTTCCCTTACCACACACGTCTGCCCACCACCACTATCCCTACCACACACTCGTGCTCCACACTCCCTTACCAACACCTTCTGCACACCACTTCCTAACCACACCTCTCCCACCACACTCCCTACCAGCAGATGCTGCACACACTTTCCCTACCACACACTCTCCCACCACCACTTCCCTACCACACACTCTGCTACCACAACTTCATACCACACACTCTCCCACCACCATCCCTACCACGCACTCTCCCACACCCACTTCCCTACCAGACACTCTCCCACCACACTTTCCCTACCACAGATGCTGCCAACCACCAACTTCCCTACCACCACACTCTGCTTACCACCACCTTCACCTACACACACTCTTCACCACACACTCTGGCTTACCACACTTCCCTACCCACACACTCTCCCACCACCACTTCCCTACCACACACTCTTTCCCACAACCACTTCCCTACCCAACTCTTCCCACACCATTCCCTACCACACACTCTGCTACACCACTTCCTACCACACACCTCCCACCACTTCCCTACCACACACTCTGCCACCACCACTTCCCTACCACACACTCTCCCACCCACACTTCCCTACCACAGATGCTGCCACCACCACTTCCCTACCACACACTCTGCCACCACCACTTCCCTACCACACACTCTCCCACCACCACTTCCCTACCACACACACTCTGCCACCACCACTTCCCTACCACACACTCTCCCACCACCACCAGCTTACCATCCAGTCGTTCTCGCGCTTCTTCTCGACCTTGACACACAGGTTGGCGCTGCTGGGTGGCGGCGACCAGCTCAGCTTCTTGCTCACTTCGTTGAAGCCGACGTCAGCGAGCACAACGTCATCGGGGCTGAATGGCTTCTCCTCTGTCGTCAGCAGCCGGCCGTTGGACACGTCGCTGACTCCGTACGCGTTCTTCGCCTGCACGACGAAGTTATACTGCGTGCTCGGCTGCAGGCCTGCAACGACGAGACGGGAGGTGACGCACACGTCGGTGGATGCAACGTGTTGGTAGCGGCAACACGTCGCCGAGGGCAACGCATCGTAGGCTCGTCACTCAGCGCTTTTTCGTTTGTTGGTTCATTATTATTATTAATATTTCATAATAATAGGAAAGCGTTGACTTTCTCGTTCTTACAGCACGTATACGTCAGAAAAAATTAAAATATATATAACAATATAATTAAATTTCTTAATTGCGTTGCATCCAAGCATCATTCGCAAAGTTTGACGTGTGTTCGGAAAGCAAATAAGCAAGGCAAAGTTCACTTCGTGGCAACGCATACGAACACAGTATCATGAGGTGATAGATGGTGATGGGGATACCTTCTACGGTGAACCTCGTTGCGGTTGGAGGATCAACATCCATGTTACTGACGTGGTCACCCCAGTTGAACTTGACGACAAATTTCTGCATGTCACCGCCATCAAAACCGGGTTCCCACTTCAGCGCGGCAGAGTCGGATGTCACGTTTTCCACTTTCAATGCTACAGGGGGGTCTGGTCGGCCTGTAGAATAAACGCAAACATTGCCAAGCACATTACAACCATGGCTGATCTCTGCACGTACACATGTAAGACAGATCAGCGTATCGCTATGAAGGCCACTTGAAAACGCACTGCGATTGACAAAAAGTGGAACATGCATGTAGGGTCTCAAAAGTAATAGCTCTAAAGAACACTGCTCAGTTATCAGTTAAAAGAACATACTCGTTAGATTGCAACCTCACTGATGATAAATCGTGATAGACTCAATAGTAGCTCCTTCTCACTTACTTTTCTGCTGCAGCTTTAAGACCACCTCTGTCTCTCCCATCAGATTCTTCACTCGGCATCGGTAATTGCCCAAGTCATCCTTGTCTACGCCCTTCACCACCAGGCGGCTCTCGTACTTGTCATCAGCATCGGGCTGGGCGGTATTCAGTGAGATGCGGTCACTCTGTTGTATCTCATGACCACCCTGTTGCTTGTACCAGGTGAAAACGGGCTCTGGCACAGCTCGTGCGTGACACACCACAGTTCCCGTGTCTCCACTGGTGTATGCAAACTTTGTTATGTTTTGCACGACGACAGGTGCAACTGCAGAACATAAAACAATTGTTAGCATCCTACAGAACAATGTGTACAGAAAAAGTGAATTAGCAGGAGTGAATTGTGAAATTGTTAGGCGTTTACTACTGTGCCATTCCGTTTAAACTGTAAAAAAATTCGACTTGCATCACAACTAGCATAGCCCCATTTCACATAAACAACTTTAGAAACTAACTAAACCACACACCACACCATCTGCACCACATAAGAAACATGTGGGTTAGATATTATACTCGCTACACTGCTGCATCACCACCCAAAACCAGAGCCTACTATAATCAACAGTGACGTAGAAACAGGTGAAATCGCTGCACATTTCTGTACTGCGTGAGCGCAGTCATAGCATTAACTTTAACCATCAATACACAAAAACTGTGATACGAGAAAGGCGCTGGAAAATTTCACGCGAAACGCAAAATGTCGAAAACACGCAGGACACGTGTCACGTGAACTGACTTGCAGTGAAATCGTATGACAGAATTAGCTGCGTGCACTCACAGTTGACGATGAGTCGCAGCGTGTGTGACACCTCCTTGCCGGCGCCGATTGCGCGGCACTCGTAGTTGCCGTTATCGGTGCGGATGAGCGCGTTGTCGCTGCGCTGCTTGTCCAGCTGAGCTCTCGACGGCCCCCTCCACCACAGCGTGCCTGTTGTCTCACTGATGTACGTGTCCACCTGTGTCTGCAGACAGACGACGTTCACGCCACATTACACATGCTACATTCTGCCCCCTATTGTGTTACAGACCCAGGATTTTTGGAGAAAGAGGGCTCCTCACAAGCAACGAGGTTGTGAGACCCATGGCGTGGAGTCCAGAAGCCTTCCCCCCGAAACATTTTTTGAATGAAACCCCGTAGATGCAATTTCCTATGTATCTGATGACATTTATTCATCTAAAATGTGTCCAATCATCTCTAGACAATTTTTTTGAAAAAAATCACGCTTATTTTTGACGTCTAACATGAAGTTATTGGCTTTGACTTGGACAAGTCACGCCACAACAGTATACATTAAAAGATTTTTGCTTGGAAAAAACAAGGAGAGGGCATGCGCCTGCTGCATCCCCTTTGAATCTGCGCATAGCGTGTTAAAAGGTTGAGATATGTGCCGCACACAAGATTTTGGTAAGTGCATTACATGGCAGAGGAATCTTCAACGTTTATAGTGCAGATATTCGCTCTCCTAAGAGTTCTCATGCGCTAGTCTAATCTTTATTGCTTTTCACGTAAAAAAACCTTTGACGAGGGCATTGATGTTAAAGTTGCAAGAGGACAGGTCCCCAAAAACCTAACTGTGTTTTAATCCAACACTACCTGATTTGACATGTGCACAAGTGTACAGACATAACACGACATACATTGTACTTACTGCAAACCTTAACCACAATGTACTCCAATTAAATGTTTTACAAGAATGAAAGGATATATAAATTCACGTGTGCACCTACACTTATGTTCACCCACATCGGGCTTCTACAACGATGTTACACTTACTGTGTTGATGACCGACGTGAACAGCCTCGTGCCTTCTTGACCGATGGTCAGTTCCTGTCCGTCCTTGAACCACTGGATGACGGGCGCAGGCTTTCCTCGGGCTCCACACGTCACGAACAAACCCGTGTACGACTCGTTCTGTTTGATCACTGCTGGCGGGAAGGCATTTAGCTCAGGCAGCTCTGAAATGCAAATGTTACAGAATATTTAGCAGCTCACACGATGGCTTAGTATTGTCACACTGATAGAGCCAGGCAATAGAGTCTCGTGTCCATGCTCATGTGCCACAATACAGGCTATGAGAATCAGCATTAAATCAAGAGTGAATAAAAACAAAATTGTTTTTAGTCACTCCTGATTTAATCTATACATGCCACACAGGTTTCACTCAATGATACAAGATTAAGAAGGAAAAAAACAAGCTTCACAAAAAAACAACAACGTGAACCTAAGCAGAATTATAATGACGGAGCATTAAACGTACTCCTCACTGTCAAATTGTTTGGCTAATACAGTCAACGTTACACAACTTACACGCGTGACAAAAAGACACGCTGGATCGAATGTGAACAGCTAGCAGCAGTAACGAGGGTAGCCTCGGCAGCAGTAACGAGGGTAGCCTCGGCAGCAGTAACGAGGGTAGCCTCGGAAGCAGTAACGAGGGTAGCCTCGGCAGCAGTAACGAGGGTAGCCTCGGCAGCAGTAACGAGGGAGGGTAGCCTCGGCAGCAGTAACGAGGGAGGGTAGCCTCGGCAGTAGTAACGAGAGTAGCCTAGGCAGCGTGACTCACGGTTGACGGTGAGCTGGGTGTGCGCGCCCGTGCCCAGTCCCAGGCTGTTGCGCAGCACGCACTCGTACGCTCCGTTGTCGGACAGCCGCACCGAGCCGGGCTGGTACGAGCTGCCGCGCCAGATCACATTCGTCTCGCCACTCCTGTGCCACTCAAACTCGCCGCGCGGCACGCCGTAGTCTGTCGCTGTGCACGATATCACAGGGCTGTCTCCCACCAGCACGGCCTCGACGGATTCGATCACAGCCACGCCGGGCTTGTCTAGAACATAAAGGTGGGATCGTTACATGAGATACTTGGACACACGTCGCACGCGATCGGTTTATCTTTATGATGGCTATCAGTGTTGATTTCCATGGGCATGCAATGCCACGTGTTCATGTGGTTACAGTGACATGTTTTGTGATGATTAATAAGGGAGAGCGAGAAGAAAAAGAGAGAGGTGGAGAGACTGAGCATGAGAGAATGCCAGACAGAGAGAGAGAGAGAGAGAGAGAGAGAGAGAGAGAGAGAGAGAGAGAGAAGAGAGAGAGAAACAATAAAGGAAAAGAGAGAGAGAGAGAGAGAGAGAGAGAGAGAGAGAAAGAGAGGGACGGAGGGAGGGAGGGAGGGAGGGAGAGAGAGAGGGAGAGAGGGAGAGAGAGAGAGAGGGAGAGAGAGAGAGAGAGGAGCTAAAACTAAATGGTGCCACAACAAACACTGGCTGCCCTCATGAAGCATTAAACCAGTTATACGTGAGACTTATAATGGTTTGCACATGGCACTTACAGCTGACTTGCACATATGTGTGCGACTCTGACGTTCGTGTCACGGGATCTGCTTCTAGAGAAAGCTGGAGGAAGCTTGTCACCTTGCAGGTGTAGTTGCCGCCTTGTGTTCTGCAGAGAGATAGTGAGATTACATATAATGCATCTTTGAATAAGAATTACTGCATGGTAAACCCAAATGTTAATTACCCATTTAGATAAGAGGCTTAGCTGCATACTGTGGCCCAGTCTGATCTTTACAGAGTTGTTAGACTGAAACATAGGAGCAGTCAGTCGTTTCATTGTATTTTCATTCGGATCACTAACCATGCTTTAATGACCACGAGTGAACCATGAGTTATAGTAATTAAAGAATAAAGAAAACTGTTACATTTCTTTACCTCTATCCACCAACAGATGGCATCCAGTTTAAGTAAGTTCAGATGCTGATCACTTCCTTACCTCACAATCTTTGCGATCTTCAGCGTGGCGATTTCTGCAACTCTCAGCCCATCCCTCCACCACTCAATTTTCGCTGGGGCGGGATACGCGTCCACATTGCATGTTATTTCCACGTTACCACCCTCGCTGGTTTCTATGCGCTCTGGTGTCTTCACTCGCGGTGCGTCTGCAAGAACACCGTGCACATCAGCCAACCTGAACCAACTTTTACATCCAATGTTTAGAAGTTGGAACATTTTAAAAAGTTGTTAGGTTTTACAATTGATCCAACTTTTGCCACCCAGTTATTTTTTTACCTGGTGAGTGGGTGGGCCCAGTAATTTTATGTTTTGCATCTAAGTCTATGTTCGACCTTGCATCGTCTTACATCTGAACTTGACGTCATGATATACAGTGAGATGATATATAGGATTGTTACTATCAAGAGTGGATAATAGAGATCTCTATTATCCACTCTTGTTACTATTCATACAATCAATAAGAAACTGCACTTACACTGCACTTCTATGGTGATTTCGGCTCTCCCAGTTCCTAGGTGATTAGTGGCTTCACATCTGTACACACCTGTGTGGTCCACCGTCACTGGGTTCAATGCATAATCCTGCAGAGGGACGGTATAGCAGATTATTTTCAAGCATTTGCTAACACTTGCCTTATTAAACAAAAGACACAGCACCAAGGGGTGCATAGATTCATATCATACCCTGCTACAAAATATATTTTGTGTTTTCAGAATTGTTTTGACTCGATGCTTTTATGACTGTTATTTCACACATTGTACAAGTTGGCCTGTGCACGCTCTACGTAGTGCATCTCAAATAAATAATCATTCAAAGATTAAAAAAATCGACTTTCCAATCAGCAACACTACAGCATTCACAAAAACAGCATTCGTTAGTAATCGGTAAAAGCTTCGTTTACTCCATTTGCCAGAGGGAGCAGCAGTACTTGTTAACAGTGCATCTCAATCAGAGCATCACAAAATCAAAACAGGCATCTTGGTAAGTGCGTGCCACAGGCTCATTCTACATTCCCATTGTACTTTACAAACGAGCTGAATAGAATAAATTAAGCTCTGTGCGCAGTACCGTACGTACACAGGCTAACGCAGCTACATGAACACAGAGAATGGCAATCAATAGTATAAATAATTAATATTTGCACTGCCTCAGGGTTGACTGGAAAAACCATATGCTACGTGCTACATTGGTACGCTATTGCTAGATGCTGTTGGCCTCTTGCAGTTTACTATGAGAGCATCTCACAGCTGGACGCTGGCATGTGATTAACCCAATCACAGGCAGGGAAACATTGTCGAGGCACAATGCGCTGAACTTACTCTAACACAGGGAGAGAGAAAAGTGAACGCCTCGGTAAAAACACCCCGTAAGACTACAGTCGCACGAACGTTCACAAATCCGATAAAAATCTCTGGAAAAGTGAAGCACTCTCGCAGTCGCAATCGACGCCGGCTGCTCAGGTTAAAGGTCGAGTACTCACAAAGGTCGTGTCGGCGAGTTCCGAGCCATCCTTGAACCACTTGACGTACTGCGCGGGAGGGTTGGCGTTCACGTCGCAGGTGAGCGCGCTCTGCGAGCCGAGCTCCAGCCGCAGCGGCTTGAACTCAGGCGTCACGGTCACGTACGGCTGATCTGAAGCCAAGAAACACATCGCACGCGTCACCGACTCGCAATACGCGATCCCGACTAAACGCAAACTGTAGATTTGCGTAACTAATCAGTAGTTCGGTTAAAGCGGGAAAAACCAAAACCTGCGCGTTTTCAGACCGCCATTTATTCTCCCCCAAATACCCGACAGCACTGTGGGATACCTAACTGGGCATAACTAATATGTGACGGAACGACATGCATTACATCAACACAACCAACCGCATCCACAGTCTTACATTTCTCATGAACAATTCCCTTCCGCTCCCCCACCCCCCGATGTGGTAGCTGCGACCATGCTCCCTCACCCCCCGATGTGGTTGCTCTGACCATGCTCCCCCACCCCCCGATGTGGTTGCTCCGACCATGCTCCCCCACCCCCCGATGTGGTTGCTGCAACTGCGGCGCGCTTACATTTCACGCTGAGGCCCTGCTTGATGACCTTCTTGTTCTGCTCGTTGACCTTGTTGTAGACTTCGCAGTGGTACTCCTGCCGGTGGTCGTCGCGCGACGCCTCGATCGTAATCGTGCTCACCGTCGGACTGTTGACGTTGCCCGCCACGTACACGCCGTCAACGGACACGCCCTTCGGAGAGTACCTGCGTGAGAGTAGCCATCGGTCAACACGCATCCCTGCTGCGTATACCAGCACGCATACAGTCAAAACTGTACGAGTCGCTCAAGTAATGGAAAACCCCTGAGTGTCGTGTACAGAACTTAGGAGAAGTGCCCATTTCAGGGAAGTCGTTTCACTGTATGACTGCCACACGGGGAAAACACCGAGTGTTCTTTACATAACTTAGAACAGGTGCCCATGGAGATGGTTTCTCTGTATAATTACTGCACAAGGAAAACGCCAAGGGTGTCCTTTATTGAGAGATGTCCGCTCTAAAGAGATCCGCTAACACACGTTTAAATGTATACGGATCTGCATCGCTATTTATAAATAACCAGATTTTCACTTACATTCTACCCAACCATACAAACTTTTTACTATACTTTCCTTAAAAAGAATCCTTCACCCCTTTCACTCAATATATTTTAGGGCCTTAAAACCAAATCAAGCTCATTATTTTTAGTACAACAGGTATTTACAATAGGTTTCACACACAATAGTGAGGCACTCACCACACGATGGTAGGAGGTGGACTGCCTCCTGCACTCTCACACCGCAGACTCAGCTTGTCGCCTTCGTTTACCGTCGTGCTCGGAGTTACCGTCACCCTCGGGTCACCAGGTGGCGCTAAACACACACACAGATAGTTTATGCAATTATATATATACAGGGCAGGGGTAAATGACAAATTTTGTCATTATTAACCCCTGATACAGGGTAATACTGTTAGTATGTCCATACCATCTCCTCCCAGTGTGCACATACTATGAACAGTATACACGCACACACGCATGCTAGCACACACACACATACACACACGCATGCACACACTGTCACACAGTCACACACGCACGCACGCACGCACGCACGCACGCACGCACGCACGCACGCACACAGCACCACGACACACACACACACACACACGAACACACACATACTGTCACACACGCACGTACGCAAGCACGCGCACACGCACACGCACACGCACACTCACACACAACACCAACACACACACACACCTACGTACGCACACACGAACACACACATACTGTCACACACACACACACGCACGCGCGCACGCACGCAAGCACGCAGGCGCGCACACTTACTGAGCACGGTGAGCTGCACTGGCTCGCTCTGGTGCACCTTGCCAGCAGCGAGCTGTGCGCGGCACGAGAAGCGCTGGTTGTCCTCGGCGTACTGCGCGCGTGCGATGCGCAGGTTGTAGGCGCCCGTGTCGCCGTTCGACTGCAGCGTGTAGCGTTCCAGCTGGAATGTGTCGTCGATGAGCATGCCATCGTAGCGGTACCAGTACCTCCTGCAACACGCAACGACTTGTGTGACACACACATACGACGCACCGTAGACGAACCGTAGACGTCAACATACGCCGACCTCGATTGATGATAGTTAATTTAATGTTGGTGTCGTAGCGATAGTATTCATATCCAATTTTTTTCGGTTTTACGATGGATCGTATTGTATGCCCATTCAGATTATCTATCAACGTATGAAATGTTGATTCCTAGTCAGGGGTTATTGTAGAATGCCACGTAAGACGTACCAATAGAGTAAATCTAGTTCTATTCATATGTGTCTCTAAGCTGCTGATGCTGAACGTTGAACATGCAAGTTGTTCTCCCAACAATCAGATTGGAATTATTACCGCCACTAGATGGCAGCACAAGTCAACTCACGGTATACAGCATATCATATGAAGCCACACATAGGTTTACTACAACAACACTAATGCCATTCGCTTTTCAAAATGCAAGACGAGATAACGAACAAGAATCAAGAAACGCAGTATAACGAAGACTACATTAACAGGCACTATGTATGTAGTTCAGACATGGCAATAAACGGTTATGTATACTACTCTTCATTTCTCTAATATACAATATAGAATGTGTACGTGGTAAAAATTATCATTGCATAGCCTCCTTTATTTCGCGCTTGTATTGAGTCAGACACACTGTCATTAGATGTATAAGAAATGCTGGATATCATCGTAAAAACATTGTATAAAGCAGTGAATAACGTGATGGTTTGCAATAACAAATCAATATATTTTGAGTGATTCGATATCTTGAAGTATAAATACTGGTATAGTATAGTAGTCGGTGTCAGAAACACTCAAACACACACATGCAGGCAAGCAGCGAGAATGTCATGAGCAAAATAAAAATGTGTGTCTACACTTACCAGACCATACCATCGGCCACACTAAAACAAGACACATTATTGATGAGATAAAAACACTTAGCATGGGTCAATGCAGATTGCATGTGCTGTTTATCTACCACGGACATGTTAAAACGCCAAATATGAACTTGTTGGTCCGTAATCGGTGTAAGTGTGCCACCGGCTCTAGTACTTTAGCCCTCATTGGCTCTGCCACAGGCAGCCAGCGAGGGCTATAGCACTATAGCAGTCAGTATTCTGCATGCCCATATCACAAGGTAATCGACAGGGTCACAGAAATATCACTCTTGCATCGCATATGCGTTTTAACATGTCTGGAATTAATACTGGATGTGAAGGTAAAGACGTGAAGTATAGTTTCTAGCAAATAGGGAGCCGGGGAAAGGGATGTGATAAACAAGTGAAGGGACGAAATCGATATGGGAAGATCTAGAGAGTTTACTATGATATCACGCGGTACTTCTATTTATTCAATATTTTACTTGAGCACTGAATGCTTAAAATTCTACGCACAGGATATTCTATTGAGACAGACTTCATCAACAGATAAACTGACGGTGGGAAAGCCGTAGTAAGCGCAATCTACATATTAATCACTCTTACAAGTCAAGCACCTAATGAACCAACTGATTTCAACCAAATATACGACACCATGAATAAACATGTATAAAAACATTCAGGCCTACAAAGCCCTGTAACTTCTAAAGCTGTCAACTGCATGCACACTTTACGCTAGACTAGGTCAAAAACACACACGCAGAAACGACGGTCTACACAAACAGTCGTACAAATCTAACACGCCATTAGCAAAGTGCTAATTTGACACTCAACTTCCGAATCGAGTTATGTTTTTCGACAAGTACGCAGTTCAGCATTAATCCGACACGGTGCATTTCTCCACCATTATTGCATACATACTTGGCGCTCTTGACATTGAAGACGGTGGGGTCAAACTGGCATTCCAACGTAACGTTTCCACCTCTCTCGACTTCTTTCGCCACTGGATATTTTAGGAACTGGCAGCAAACTGCAAAAAAAACACGAACGCACTTTAGCACAGACGGAAACGTTCTAAAAAAACGTTTTTTGCACGCGCAGTTACAATATTCAAGACGGTTTTTAAGACGGACCCATTAGCAGTGCTAAAACAAGAACGCCTACGCTACTTCGATTAATGCACGCCTGGCTGAGCGACAAGAAAGTCAGGCATGTGATGCAGCCCAGCATCCTCTAAATATTGAATAACCTAGCCTGGAGACGAAAGTGCAAACGCACGGGGCAATGCGCCTCGGCTAACGCAGGGAGAGCATTCTATGTACCTACAACGCACGAACACATGTCACAACAACTACTTGCCCGGTTGGTCTGATACTAAGCGACAGTCAGTGGCACAGATGAGCGCGCAATACAATGGAGTGGTTCGTTGCAATGCTGCAAGCGCACTCGTTCCCACCGATCGTGTTGACCACCGCGTCACCATCGACCTGAGCCTACGGTACCACCCCGGGGGGTCGGTGTGTATGGGGGGGGGGGTGCGCTACTGGTCCCCCCCAGGGGTGAGGCCGACCGTGTCCTGTCACATGCAATTACCAGACAGCTGACGCTACGGAACCAGAGCGACGCGTCAGAATGTTGCTACTGTCAGCTATTTCATTGCAACATGGCAATTTTTCTACCATCATCAGCGAAAACCAGTGTGATACATCGTACCAGAAGTAGATAATACTAGTTATCTACTTCTGATCGCACCGATACATGGTCCGAAGGAAACATAATGTGAACCTGTGAACCATGTGAGCCTGAATGATAATCGAACCGCACCACTCGTATACTTTTATGCGCTTCCCATTTTCCCCGCGACAAGACAAATGTTGCTTTCTATTAGCAAAGTGCTGACAGTTCTAGTAACTTCATGTTATGTATGTATATATATATATATATATGAGTTGCAATGTATTTATTTATAACGTGTTTATTATCACCGAGTCTTCTAGCTTAGTTTGATAGCTACAATACAACGGCTAAAATAATGACAATAAACGTAGCATGGGGATAAATAGCTGTCGCTGTATCGCATGGTGGAATACAATCCACGTGCTCACCAAATGCTGATTGAATTTATTTCCTCATTTCCACAAAAAAAGTAATCCTAAAATTACTACTGTCGACTAGACACTGTTGACAGGGCAAAAATGCGGATGAAACTACAAAAAAAAAATGTGTACCTTGCAGGCCAGACCACTGTAGATGCCTTATATTGCTACTGATGTGTATTTAATAACAGCCGCGCTTACAACAAGATTATTGAATGTCCCCAATAATAAACAACATACGTGAAACATTCGACCACCGTGGAATAAATACAAAGGAACAACGTGCACGAACGAGCTTAGCAGACAGGGATGAAAGATACGATAACGTAGGCCCTACAGAACGAACATTTACCCACACACATCTGGGCGAGATCCGTCAGATGTCAAGCAGGAACGCGTGTCGCGGGGCTGGCACACCTGGCACAGGTAAAGAAGCGCCACGCACCGACACAGATCGCCTGTGATACTTACGTCTGCTCCAGGCACCGAAAAGATTTCGTGCGACGAGAAAACCAAAGCACGCCCGGCACACACAATCATTCGGAGACCTTGCGCGGGTGATAGGTTAGGGTTGGGATAATACCTGGCAGAGACAGGTCAACTTTAGAGGTAGGTGGGCGGGCACGTCTAGTCACCTTTATGCACGGCTACCATGGTCCTACGGCATTATGAACGCCACATGCAGCTCTCTAATGCAAAAGCAATCTGGTTAAACATGGGTTAGGGCTTGCAGCGGGGCAGTGAACCTCTGCTGCATAACAATGTCACTAATGGAGTATTCTAGAATGGCTATGCGATAGGTCAACAAGGTGTCTCTACCAACATTACCCTGAGAGACAATATTTTCATTTCTTTCTCCTTGCGTTTCTAAACCCTCCGGCCACAAATAAAATACATTAGCGAAGCAAAACGTGCCAGCGTTTACTAACAGGTCTCCTATATTTGAATGGCTTGTAAAAAAGAGTCTAGAACACGTTTTGCACGACGAGAAAGTTGAAAGTTTTTGTTTTAATAATGATACGAAAGCTTGCACTCTGAACCTATAGGGAAATAAATTTAAACTCTAATAACTACATACGATGACACGTAATGAATCATGGAATGATACATTAATCAGTAAATCAACTTGCCGGAGATGAGCGCACGTAGATAAAACAACGCCCAGGGGACGTGACATAACGGAAACAATACCTGAGCCAACAAAACAATTCCAGCCGGCCGAAAATGTAAATTTAAAATGCACAACGTAAACCGCGCACAGACGGGTAATTCTAGAGAGGCAATTAAAAACACTTTAAAAATTCAAAAACAGGAAATTCATATCGAAAGTCATCAGTCAAAAACCATTGACGATACCTCGTAATTTATTTAACCGGTCAGCCACATAGACAACTATAGCAGCTGTGTGCGACAATATGAATCCATGAATATTTGAACAGGATGTATAGGCCACATGATAAAAAATTCGAGAAACCGGCTAGCTAAATTATAGCAGGTAATATAAAATTTAATGACCATCCACAAGCCCGTGGGCTTGAATAAAATCTTTATGTGGATCACTATCATCAATAAAACATCTTCGTTGTAACAAAAAAGTTACATGCAAAGAAATGCTCGCATTGTATAAAACCGAGCCATGATTTGTTACAACTAGTTGCTAGTCATTATACATGTAACGAAACGCATAGCAAAACTACCATTATTATTATAGCACGATAGCACGTAGCAACTTCTAGGTACTACTATGGGAAAAACAGAAGTGCTCGAATTTATTAATCATAACCGCGAGTGCTGAGTGCCTCACGCACAAGTACACTATAATGCTCACAGACCTTACACAACTAAGTTACCGAAGCATGAAACGTTGCAAACGAACCTCTAGAGTTCAGTTGCCCCACCATTCATTCACACTACACGGAGCCGCGTATAGGAAGTAACATACGCATAACTGACGACAGTTGCTTCTATACAGATCACGCTAGCCCGTACCAGCCCATCACGAAAAACAATATAGAGTTCCACCGCCTAGAGGAATAGAGTACTGATCGGCCCCCACCGTCATTAATAAGAGACAACTCTACTGACAATTATGAATCTACTTAATGAGTAAACTAGATTAATGGCATTCGGAAGCAGCTTTTCCTAGTTGCGAAGACACACGCTTGTCTGCACACGCACCCAACCGCACGGAAATATTAGGTAATCGTGATTATTAATGAGTAAGTCTGATGAGCATATGCCTCTCCCCCAGCCTCTCCCCGGATTAACATCAGCCGCTCCCCAGTGACTACCTACGCGCCTCGGCTGCTGGCTGTGCGGTAGAATTATAATGTCTTACTGCGACTGCAACGACAGAATCAGCATTACATAGGTGCTCATTTAACACCGCTGATCGAATTGATTAACAGAGTTATAAACCCGGTTGGCCACGTTCTATAGGAACAAGTAATTAAGAAATAGCAGGGTCAGTGAGTATTGGACGCTGGCCATAGGAAAGCGGCGAGGCAGAGAGAGAGAGAGAGAGTTTATGATGCTGGCACCTGGAGAGTGATAGAGTGGAACGGTGCCAGAAGAGATGGCGGGAACAACTGCCGTGCACCCTACATTTAAGCTTACGTACGAACACACCAGTACGCATGTCTAAGACGTCCATATTGCCTGCACCACTAATTAGGGCAGATGGGGTCGTTGTCGTATCAGGTACTACAGATATGCCTACCCGCATGGTAGTTTTAGGTTGTTAGTATTATGTTATATTTTATATTGAGGTATGTTTAGGGTTAGTGTTAGGGTTAGGGTTAGGTACACTTCTGTAGTACAAGTCTGTACACTTTGTGACTATACATATATGTACCTCGGGTACATATCTGTAGTACCTGATACGACAACGACCCATCTGCCTAATAGGCGATCGTGCGTGTAGTACCGACCCGCTGTAACCGTAAGCTGTTTTTCCTTTTTTACCAGGCATAATGCCAACTTGCTAATGCTCCAATATGGCAAGACGCACGGAACAAAGGAGAGCCGAGGAGGTTTTTCTGGTACAGTACAATGATCGCGGACCAGAGCCAAGCACACTGAAAAGGTGACAAGTGGCGTTTAGCCTTACCTTACCCAATTTACCACCTGACTACGTTTGTGTGGA
The DNA here is from genome assembly GCF_000485595.1 of Priapulus caudatus. Classification (NCBI taxonomy): domain Eukaryota; kingdom Metazoa; phylum Priapulida; class Priapulimorpha; order Priapulimorphida; family Priapulidae; genus Priapulus; species Priapulus caudatus. The sequence goes on from NW_014577085.1 coordinate 116,046, forward strand.
CATAGGCCGAAATGCTGCCCACGGACAACGCGCGGTGCCGGAACACAATCACACACTTGCCCCCCCCCATACGTCTGGCAAAAGCGTCCAGCATAAGACCGCAAGCAGTAGCTTGGTTTATGCTATACGGATATAACTGAGAGCGGAAGGGCGACGTTCCACGTTGGTGCGCATCTACAGCGCACTCTACTACCACATTATCGAACTTTTGTGGGTTGGCCATATCGCGCTGGAGTTGGAATGAATCTACGTGCGCAACACCACAAATAAACCTCACATACGTAGGTATTCAGAGTGATAACGTTGCTACCCTGTCGGTTACGTTTCACGCACAGCTGGCCGACGGGACGCGCACACGACCACGCACGCACGCACACACACACACACACACGCACGCACGCACACACACACGCACACACACACACGCACGTACACACACATTACAACATCGCGCGCGCACACAGCTTGCGTAGGAAGCTCTGTGCTTTTCCATGCTGACAGACAAGGGACGGACGCGTCGCTGGAGGAGGTTTGATCAAACGCGTGCTTCTCACGAGCCGACCAGCCACTGATCAGCTCAGCAATGCAGCGAGCACATTCTGCAGGCTAGGCATGCCGCGTCACTGTAATTGTCGCACTGCGGGGGGCAGGCCGCGCGCGCGCTCGCCCTCACCAAACGACACTTTCATAGCCCGCCGGTTTCAGCACGCGGCAGGGCAGGGGAGACAAAGCGGGGGATTGTGGGGGGGGGAAGTTGTCACCGCGGCAGCGCTGCTCGTTATCGCTGGCAAGACGCTGGTGCACGCCGCGCACCACAATGCTCTAATTGAATAAGATGGCGCAGCGGCTGGACCAGCGATACCCTCGCTGCGGCGCCGACGCTCGCTCATAAACTCACCCGACAACTTTTAATAAGCAATCTCCAATTTTATACCCGCTTATTAGGTCAGCCGAGAACCAGTTTCGCTCGGGTAAAAAAAAATCTACAGCAGCAATGTCCGAGGCTATTTTCTAGACTGATAAATATAGTGGCTGACGGGGTATACGCATGGGTAGAGATGCGTTTACAATGCGCCATATAATTTCTGGCAATGGTGAATAAACTTTCTTTTTCGAATACATTACCGAAATTACACATAGCAATCGATTTTTCACAAGATAATTACATAATTACGCAGAATTTCATTAAATATGGAACATAGTTACCATCCTTTATTCTGTAGAGATGTGAAAGCAGTATTGTGTTATTGTGTATGTACGCACAATAACACAATGTATTGTGTTATTGTGCGTATATATCAGTAGCAGTAACAATTGACTCAAAATCGGTGATTTGTGACTCCGCATTTTTAGGATTTCTTATATACGATCGTTTATTACAAAGCCATGTACATTTAAAACGCGTTAACACAAAACACTCGCATCTGCAACTGAAGCTTTTAGAAAGCCGAGAGTTATAAAGAACTGACTATAAGTCGCCCACACAAAAGCAATGCAAATCTCGCACTGGTCTAACGCATTGAAACCTCACAAATAAACTGGGTGAACAGCCTCCATGCGCACTCGCTGCCATTCTATAGTATGTCCGTAGCACAGTTTCGAGCAATTCATACCACGGTCTCTCGTATATCCACTTAACGGCAAACGTTCAATAATGAACAGACTGCGTTTAAAGAGCTACTGACTGAGAGATGAAAAGCCACAGCGTTCGTGGCAGCGCGCAGCAACTGGAGCAGGAGGAAGTAAATGCTCGAGTGCATCATGACTACTGGGGGACAGACACAGATCTCACTTAAGCTCCCGCACACATCTGATAGAGTGACACACAGATCCGCACAATATTATTCCAAATAATTTATTAGCGCTTAGCCGTGTCTAAGTAAACGCGTTCGAATATAGGTTAAAAATCCGCAAAAGCAGTGCCACCCAGAATGAATGAAGACTTGTATTTTCGAGAAAGGCGTTTCTAATCGCCGCTTTTCTCCCACGATTTGCAACCACATCTGTCATTCGTGTTTTACGCCGTCGAGTACAAGAATTTCTCGTCCAGCGTGTGAGTAAAACAGGAGAACATAATATCCAGTCCATAAACCATACATTATAGGCTATTAATAATGTATTGTCATCCCGTGCGATGTCACCGACTTGACTTATGGCGACGTCTAATCAGAAATGTAGAGTTGAGTTATCTAAGCTCCCCCTGCCGTACGGCATCACCCGCGGCTGCATCCATATGTCATTTACATCGCGGGACGTCTTGTAATGGCGACCGTGTGAGTGCGTGTAGCACCGACCCCGCTGTAACCGTAGCTGTACCGGGCATAATGCAACCTGCTAATGTCCAATATGGCAAGACGCCGGAACAACAAAGAAGAGGAGAGGTCATTTCTGGACGTACAAATTGATCACGGCACCAGACCAACCACGCTGAAGGACAAGTGGCGTTTAGCGCCTTACCTTAACCAATTTACACCTGACTGGCGACATGGCCATCATCCCGTGCGATGTCACCGGCTGACTTATGGCGGACGTATAATCAGAAATGCTAGATTGCAGCTTATCTAAGCTCCCCTGCCGCGTACGGATCACCGCGGCTGATCCATATGTCATTTACATCGGGGACGTCTGTTTTTTTTTTTTTTTTTTTCCTGAATGGCTGACGGTGACCTGCTGCACAAACGTTGTGCCGACGGCAACGTTCACTTAAATTCCCTTCATATTCACCGGCAGTTTAGAACGCGTCCGTCACCCGTGTGTGTGTGTCATTCGCGCAACGCTCTGGCGCAATCAGTTATCACAATCACTCATCACAATCAGTTCTCATCGCGTAAGAATACCGTATGCAAATTATAAGGATGCTGTTGAGGCGTGCCAAGAATTTCCAAGCGAGAAAGAGAGAGAGAGAGAGAGAGAGAGAGAGAGGAGAGAGAGCAGAGAGAGAGAGCAGAGAGAGAGAGAGAGGAACACGAAGAGGAGAGGATGAGAGATGGAGAGAGAGTATGTGTGTGTGTTGCTGGCTGTGTGTGGCGTGTGTGCGTGTGTGCGTGTGATGCGATGTTGTGTGTTGTGTGTGTGTGTGTTTGTGTGTGTGTGGTGTGTGTGTGTGTGTGTCGTGTGGGGTGTGTGTGTGTGTGGTGTGTGGTGTGTGTGGTGTGTGTGTGTGTGTTGGGTATATACTGCTACCACTACCAACCTGTAGTCTACATGTGTTCATTGCTTACTAGCCGCCCACACAATTCCTGCTTAAATTGTGCAGGCAGGCGACGCTTGGCCTAGCATCTAGCACCATTGCGTGGTAAAATAACGATGATCGCGACAGAGCGGTATGTTAGTGCGCGTGGTCGGTGATGCGCGACACGCACGCACGCACGCACGCACGATGGCGGTCGGGGAACATGATGGGGGCCGGGGAGCATGCTCGCTCCACCGTGTGCTGCACACAAAGATACACGGGATTGTGTGATGCCACACAGAGATCACACGGCAGTATGTGTGATTGCCACACGCAGCAGGATGCACGCTCCACCGGTGTGATGCCCACACAGAGATGCACGCTCCACCGTGTGATGCACACAGAGATACACGCGGCTGTGTGATGCACACAGAGATGCACGCTCCACCGTGTGCTGAACACAGAGATGCACGCGGCTGTGTGATGCACACAGAGATGCACGCTCCACCGTGTGATGCACACAGAGATGCACGCGGCTGTGTGATGCACACATAGAAGCACGCGACTATGCGGGCACGGCGTTATGGCTCGTGCGCCGCACAACAAAAAGAAAAAAACGTACAGCGAGGAAATTCGTCGCGACGACGACGATGACGATGACGATGACGATGACGATGACGACAGCGGCGAACTAATAGCTTACTGGCGCGAACCGTGCATGTACCATTGAAACAGCGTTCGCTATCCTGGCTGCTGCGAAAGGAAAAGGGCTTTCAACGCATTCACTCACTCTCTCTCTCACACACACAGAGGGAGTGATCATTACGAACCACTTCACCACGCAGCCAGGTGTACAGACTGTGTGCGGAGCGGCGGCGGCAGCGGCGGCGGCAGCGGCGGCGGCGGCTGATCACGCAGCCTTTCACCTGGCCGTCTGCAATCAGCGTCGCTGTTTAAGCTGCCGCCGTGGAGCAGGCGGCCCACCTCGCCGAATTCGGACGTACAGCTGCGTAATCATATTGACAAATAAAGCTATTATGCGGCGCGAATTAATGCAGAGCGATCGCACACTCGCTGCTGACAATAGGTGAATCTGATTCGTGGCGGATCGACATAAAACACACCTGATGTATTGTTGTCGGATCGAATTCTGTGCGCGCCAATGGCTGGGACTGCCCTACCTGCACACGGGGGCTTTACGTATAAAGTACACCCGTGCGCGTGGCAGCGGCAGCGGCGACACGGAAGAAAAAATTAGGATTTTAAATCAATGGCTTAGGTAATTGAGAATGGCCACGCATGTGACTCATGCGGTAAACTACTTTTCGAAGCTCCGGAGGCAAAATTCAAACAAAGCCATTTCAACTGCCTTTTTGACAGCCTTAAACGGCAGCGAAGCGCGGAAGGGCTACGCGACAATGTCGAGCAAATTGCCGCCGTCCGTGTTTTCAGTACGACGGCATGATTTGTTGGCGGTAAGCAGACGAACGGACAGACCTTACGATAGCCGGCGGCCTGGCAAACACACGTCACAGTGCCCCCCCACCCCCGCTTTATTGGGACAGGTACGGGGAGGGAGGACGATGAAAATGATCTGATTTTAAAAGCGGTAAACGCATAAAAAAAACGTGCGTAAAGATTGTTTTACATAGACATTAGACACATGCCTCGTTTAAGTGATGCGCACGTATATCCGAAGTCCGATAAAGCAGGGACCACTGTACTATAGTCACGGTATCACACGCAGCGAACGACATCGGATGAGAATGCGCCGATGTTTGTCATGCACCTCCTCACCGGGAGGCTGTCGAACGTGCGCGTCCGCTACCAGCTCGGCAGCAGTCGTATTCCATCCGGCACCCCGCCTTAGTGTAAGCCATTCGCCTTACAAATAATAAGCGCGGTGAGATTAGTTTGGACCTGCGTCCATATATGTATAGTTAGTATACAATACCGCCCGCCGTTACCTGAGCCGTGCGGTGCGCCCGCGCTGGCTCCACCTATGACACAGGCCCGAGGCCCGCACAAAGCACTACCCTGGGTGTCTCTGACAATGTAAACTACAGGGGCACTTCCTTGACAAAATATGGCCGGCACAGTTGCATTTAGCTGGGTAAATATACACAGCGACAGACAGCGCGAAGAATGATTCCATGCGCGATCATGTGGCGTCTCCAGCAGATGACAGACAAGCAGAAACACCTGCCTCCCAGCGAGGAGGTTTGACAAACGCTTCTGCAGCATTCGGCCTCGATGGAGAACGAAAGGAAGAGCCGACAAAGAAATGAGAAGAAATACCGACACAAATAGCGATAAACCTAAATTAATTCAGTTAATATTATTCAGTTAGTTTTAAATCAAGTTAATATCAGGGATAAATTAAAGAGTTGATTGGTAGGCGAGTATAGGATATAAAGATAGATGAAATACGAAAAACGTGGAAATGATTAACAATAATATAAACAACCTGGCAGAAAGGACATCGCATATTAGACATCACAAATATCATAGCTCTCCTTATAGTTGCACCAGCTGACACACGGTGAAAAAACATGATGGAATCGAAGTCGCTAAAAACGAAACAGTTGTGGAGATAAATGATAGGCAACAAATTTGAGCAGAGATGCTGCAAGCATATGGAATTATGGATGCGCCAGTCACACACAGATGGCTTTCGAAGTCACACCAACGCCACATTAGCACTAATTCTTGTTAAACACCTTTATAAGCCCCAGCTATTAACTTAAAAAGCTAGCCAAGCGTGACAGATTACAACACTAGCAGGCACTTGCTTCGTCTCTACACTTCCTACCGGACGTATCCATGGCTCATACGCAGCTACGTGCTATTTTTACAGTCAGTGACCCCGTACTTATAACAGTAGGTAGTGTTTGCTCTACAAAAAGACCACTGGTCAACAACTAGTGTACACGCACACCGTATAGGCGTCAGGAACAGCGGCGCGATTCCTTCTCACACGTTCTCTCACGCGTAAGGAATTTATATTATAAACCACCACGATATGCTTGCTATTTGAACTTCACAACATCGGCTGTTGTTTTATAGCATTGGTGCAGTGATAGGAAGATTCGGCACGTAGACATGTGTAGATGTGGACTCATTCTCGGTCAACAGTACAGACGAATAAGAGACGCGTGCGTAAAGTAATCACGTATTTACTCCATGTACGTCCATTGTAACTTCAAACAACGAACGGCAATCATCCGTTGCCGATGCACGTGAAATTTCCTCTTGTGATATTCACGAAATAACAGCATAGAAATTAACAATTAGAATAGCATTTATTTACAATTTACATTGAGATTCTGACTCAGATTAAATAGGTAGTCTTTGTGCGAAAGGCAAGCGAGCATTGTGTGCGAGAATGTACAGGAAGCGGCATATTATAGCTTGACAGCTGGCATTCAGTAGAATGTAATTTTTTCATTTTATCCATTATTACGAGCGGAGTGAGAACCTTGGATGTGTTAATAGCGATACGCTCGCAGCAACGAGCGTCTGCGCGTTTCCTCACACGCTATAACATTCCACAATAAAACAGGCCTACTTCTGTACGAGCGCATATGCACGCCATAGCTAGCATTATTAATAATAATAGCATTGTTTAATACGACCATCATCATTTTCTGCCGGAAATTTCTTACAAACCATCGGATGTGTTGCCCAGGGCAGCTAGCCGACCGCATTAGCAGCAATTCGCTGCGGCCGGCTTTACATGTAAGATTTCATCTTGGCACATAATTCCGTTCAGACGGCCGGAGCACACAGCAGAGAGAAGGAAGCCTTTAGCCGGGAGCAACACATGTTTCCCTATTATCCCCGGCCGGGCGCTAGCCAAGGTAAATACACGCCCGCTGATGAAGTGGGATCATCGCGGCTGAATCCCTGCAGTGCGATTAATGAGCACCGGAACAAAGCCGAGCTCTATGCGCCCGACAACCTTGTGCTGGTTTCAACCGTCCAGCAGGGCAAGCCAGCAAGTGTAGGGACGGCCGGTATATACACAGTAGTGTAGGGTCGGCCGGCTAGTATAGACCGACAGCAATGCATGCACATCAGTAGTGCCGAGCATAGGGAGTGCAGAGAACAGGGAAGATGCCCTCCCAATCTGTACGATCGAGTATCGGGCTCAATCAAACATAGCGCTATAATTCTATCTCAGTCATCAAAGGTTGATTGACTGCTGATGGCGAGTACGTGGAGAGCAGTACTGTAGGACATGCTCAAACCTCACGCTCTCGTACACCATGAGTGCCCTCCTGATTAAAGGACGACGTCTCCAGTGGCCCGCGGTGTTTACCGATGAATAACACCACCACTGCGTAGTCTGCGACGAGCGCTGCGAGCTGCTTCTGTTGTTCCTCCTCTCTCCTCTTCTGTTTCACTGGTCCAATTCTCTAGAACAACGAGTGCTGGCGCTGTGAGGGTTTGTGGGAGGGGATCAACGCGCAGGCATCGGCCTGCAGGACGGAGGTCCGGCATTGACAGCTCCGTGATCAATCAGCTTTTGATTACCGGGCTGTTGCTCGGTCGGCTTTGTGCCGAGAGGAAAGGATAAGAAACGGCAGCGGCGTCTATTTGGTGCGAAATTCCAGCTGCTAGACCCTCAAGGACATGCGCTCGGTTTAACTAGTGATCATAAAATCCGAAAAAATCTCGAAATGACCTGTACGGACAAACGCGCGTGCATATTTCTATGCAAAACAACGCGAAACAAACACCGCGGAAGGTCGGTCACGCTCGAGCGTCTACGAAAGCGGACAGGTTGGATCCGTTTCGGGCTACCGTGCCAGCGGGCCACGGTAGCCGGGCAAACTAGCACTTGCCGATTAACAGGGAATTCACAAAGCGGGGTGCGTGCCTTCTGTATGCGCGTCTTATTGAAACACGGCGCGTAAATTGTTGATGCTCGATGCGCGCGGTGTTACCGTCACCTGGCGACGCTTCCCTGTGTTTGCGTCGCACCTCCTCCTATACCGCCGCCTCCGCAGTCACGGCATTACTTACATAAATATTTGTGAAACTACAAAGAAACACGCGAGCTGTGTCTGCTGCTACCGTGCCATCTTTGCGAAACATCTCTACTCGGAGTTAATAAGTTGCTATCTCACTGATAAGACGGTGAATGGCGGCCATGTTTTCAAGTTTGCGTAAGGGCTCTACTACAAGCGTAGGCCTATTGCCACACGGCCCGGTCCATTTCCTCATTCTCAGAATATAGTGCCGAATCTAAAGCGTATCTCACAGGGCGTGATTTCCGCGCTTGTTCTATATGCCTCAAGGCCGTATACGTAGCAACCTACATCTCTCCTAGTTTATCTGACCGCCTTTCCTTTACAATGTCGTAGTAAAATCTGTATAAGATCCTCTCTCCCTCGCTCTCTCTCTCTCTCTCTCTCTCTCTCTCTCTCTCTCTCTCTCTCTCTCTCTCTCTCTCTCTCTCTCTCTCTCTCTCTCTCTCTCTCTCTCTCTCTCTCTCTCTCTCTCTCTCTCTCACTCACTACTTCGTCACGATTATCGCCGCAGTTCCCCGCGTGCTCACTCTCACTCTCTCGCCTCCTCTTTCTCTCTCCCCACCTCTCCACCTCAATTTCTCTCTCGCTCTATCTCACAAACTCTTAACTCTCGGGTTACACAGGCCTTTGAGGTTTCCCATAAAAAAACACATTTAGAAAGCAGAGAGATTTGTTTGTGTATCTCGCAGTCGGCATTCGGCGCTCGCAAGCAGCATGGCGGCGACCACCACCATCCCCACCATCACCACCATCCCCACCATCACCAACATCACCACCACCATCACCAACACCACCATTACCACCATCAGCATCATCACCACCACCACCATCACCATCCCCACCATCACCATCACCATCACCATTACCACCATCCCCATCACAACCATCACCAACATCACCAACACCATCACCATCACCATCACCACCATCCCCACCATCACCACTATCCCCACCATCACCACCACCACCACCACCACCACCACCACCAACACCACCATCACCACAATCACCAACAGCAGCAGCAGCAGCAGTACCAGCAGCAACAAGTAGTAGCAGCGATGGCAGTAGCAGCACCCGCAGCAGTAGTAGTAGCAGCAGCAAGAGCAGTAGCAATCGCAGTAGTCGCAGTAACAGCGGCATCAGTAACAGCAGCAGCAGCAGCAGCAGCAGCAGCAGCAGCAGCACCAGCAACACCACCACCAGTAGCAGCAGTAGCAACAACAGCAGCAGTGTATGGGGGGTTTACTACCACACGCTGTGGCCGCGCGAAGTGTGCTTGGAAACACGAGCGAGTTGTTGACTTACGGCGGAGTGCTCGATCTCGACATAGGTGGCAGAGCGCTCGCTGAATGACAGACGGGCGCGCATCATGCCGAGATGCCAGATGTACGTGTCACTGCGCACACACACACACAGGGAGACAGAGAGAGAACAAACTGAACGCGTCGTTGACCAAGGTGCCTCCCATCTAACGGCGGATCGCGTTTCGGGAAAACACGAACCGTTTACATTACAAGTTGCCCTCGCGTGGCCCTTCCGTGTGTAAATCTTAGGCGCAGATCAAAACAACGCGGTAGCCACGTAGTGTGCTGCTTTCTTATTACACATTTTTCAAACGCAAGTATCCCTAGGTAGTACCTATGCTGTGTTGCCATCGAATTTTCTCCTTAATCTTCCTTGATCATAGGATCCATAGGATTCATATCGTCCTATCATTAGGTCAAAGTTCAGAACACAGTTCGGTTAAATGCTTTCAATTTTTAATTACCTGAACATTTACACTAACATTCACACTAAAATAGTTTACGTCTTTAACGTAACTTTTAATAGCTATTTACTATTATTTTATTATTTTACTAAATTCATAACGCAACATGCTATCATACGAAACGCATAAACCAACATATTTTTGCAGATGATTAACATAAAGAATGCATACTAATTGCACCCTCACATGTCGGCAGGATCCCATAGGCTGCCGAAAGAATTCCCCACAGTAACTGCCAGTGCACCACAAGTTCCTACGGTTACACTTTTTCATATCGTAATTCACGCAACAGACTGCCGGTCATTTAGCGGCAGGTATGCAGATTTAATTAAGTCCGAGTAACAACGATCGTAAATGGAGTATAGCCAATAATTCGAAAAGTCGACAGCAATCCCTCGCCAGACACGGCGCACATGAATCTCCCCGTTCGTAACGCCATCATCGCGCAACAGTCTCAAGCCGGCCTGTCTGCATATATCGCCTGATTGAATCAACACCTCGGAATCTCGGGCAGATATTCTCAGCATTAATCATTCACGACTGGCAGCGCCGTGATTGAAAGAGGCGGTGTCTACAACCCTCTCCATAATTAATACCTGCGTTCGGCGTTGAACAGCGGCAGCGTAAATGCACACTGCTTTACTTCAAGTAATCTCTCTGCGGGCGCGATCGCCGTGCCAACTGTTCTCATCGGAGGCTGATGAACGCCCCACGAGCTGATAGGCAGCAGCGGGAGGGATTCACGACTAACGACACGCTACGACAAAAAACACCGTTACATACGTAAACTTCGCATGCATGCGAATCTTAAATAGAAATCTTAGCAGAATGTTCTCTAGCTGAGATACGGCGGATTCTGACGAAGATGGATAGGATTCCGAGCGAAACGAGAGATATCCAGATGAGAAGTGCTGCTTAAGAACTTGTGAGGTGGCATACAACATGAACCGAGATGCGTATGAGCAAGCGATATGCTCAGCACTGTGCGTGACACACCTTGTTTACTTTTAGCGACGTATTGTAGTCTGAAGAACACAATGATTAGTGCACAGATGCAGCGAGTGCAATGTTGATGAGGTAATGATGAAATGTATGAAAGTTAACGATTGAATGATAGCGATATCCCGATTTCTGCATGCAATGCGTTTACGTGTTTATCATACATATATATATTACTGTCGTCATTTACTGAATTTTCAAGATTACAGTATGATCCGGCTATAAATTAGAAAATAAATATCTTAGAATATTAATAGGCTTTCCAAGCTATCTCCTAAGCAGTTAGCGTGACGTGCAGTTTAGAACGACAAAATAACAGCCCCGCAACCCTTCATCAACAAGCGCGTGATATACGTATCCTTCAAATAAGATGAACCGCCATGGTTAGCACCACCTACTTTTGGGTGCCAACAATCAAGGTTGCAGTGGACGGGCAGATAAGGAGAAGCGGGGATGAATTCGTCACTCTCCCACTCTCTCGCGCTCTCTTATTTCTCTCACTCTCTCACTGAAAGCGCCTCATCGAAATCTCCAGTTAAGCTTTATCCAAGAACTCACAAGGAAATGAAACAGAATGCCCACGTATTACGTGGAGACGCAAGGTTGAAGCGGATGAGGTGGCAAACCAGACCTGGCATGAAATGATCTGGAAAGGCCCGTATAAAACAGAGTGCGAGGAGAGTAGACGTCGATGGCCTATGCTCCCCTAGGCGCGATGGGTAAATAAATAAGTTAGTGCAGATTATTGGAAGCCGGCAACGCTAGAGAAACGATTCGAGAGTGAGAAAGACGTTGGAAGATGATAATTCCTGCCCGCAGGGAGGGAATATCAACTTGTTCCTCAACATCCTAATGGCTTACGTAAGTTTTGTGAAGACCTTCGTGCCATCGCTTAACACCGTGTTGAGCCCACACTCGATTAACACATGCCGAGAGACGACTATAGGCACTTACACGAAGTCCTCGCCAAATGGAAAGCGCGGGTCGTTAAAAACGCTCGTGTTCGGGATAGAAGCTATTAGCGAGTTTGAACAGCGAGGAAACGAGCAGCTCGCGGCCATACACACATACACAACCTGCTATCCTATTAGATAGCCGGTCGCCATGCAACTGTGTTTGCTTCAGATTTAGCCAGACGTACCCGCGTGTTTGCCGATTGGTTTTGAGAACGCAAGGAAGAGACAATGGTACGGGGATGCGATACGGCCGTGAGCAACACCTCCCTGTCATTCTAAATGCGGACGGCAAACAGATAATATCGTCGTTTATTCTGCGTCTGTTCGGCCGAGGCGGGGCCGCGGCGCGAACAAATTGACCTTCCCATGGCGCTGGGAGAGATCCGCGCGCGGGCTCGTGATTTATAAGATGTGCGACGGGCGCGTTTTGTTTCGAGATAATTTACGGTGCCGTTGCACTTTCTTAATTGGCACGGCGTGTCCGTAATGGTCGTCGTCTACCTGGGATGGTGTATTGTTCCAACATCGCATCAATTATGTTAGCGACAACGCAAGGACAGGTAGCGATCGGGGTGCTGGTCCGACACGCCTATAGCATGAGAGATGACCTAATCATGGACTCGCGTTATACAGTGAACAAGTATGTAGCGATTGTCATCTCTACTAGCGAGTAATTAATCAGGCAGTATTCAGTGGTGCTACAGGTTAAGGACCGAATGAATGAGTGCAAAGATTGAGCAGTAAGGGTAGATGGCAGTTGGTGGGGGGGCGCACAATTCCCCGAAAATGCATAAAGCGTGGAGCGTGAACAGCCCTATAACCTATCCACTGAACTTTCATCAATTCGGCGACCTCTCAGAATAAAGCGAAAATCTTAATGGCGGCCATATCTCAAGTTCTTAACTATGCATCACATGCCGTAAAAAGGCACATCACAATGGTGAATACACGGGCCAGTAGTTCCCATGCGACCATCACCATTTCCTTAAACGCATGCCAGATAAAGAGAGCACTAACAACATGCAAACCAATTTTTTAACAGACACAAAGGTGTGCACATGGGCGACTGGTTCGTATAAAAGGTGTGTGGGCCCGCTGCACACACCATCATCATGATTTCATCCGGTCGCTTTCTAGATGAGCAAAGCAACTGCGCCGCGAGCATGCATAATAATTTAAATAAAAAACGTTAAAATGAAAGGGTGTTCGGCGAGAGACGGATGCACACCGTGCGGTGTTGATGCTGTGTAATAATCAGCGATCGCATGGATATGCCACGTACGCACGACGATGGTCGGTACACAAACGCGTGCGAATATCACACGCAGTCGAGAGCGTATCGTGTAGACGCAGGATGCGCGCACCTTCTGAAGTCTACCCGTATAGACAAACCTGTATAGCGCACACACGACGTGTTGCAATTACGCCGTGAAAAGACCACCATTCTGCTCTCAACTCCTTCAGGCGGATGCGCGCGGCCCCCGCGCAGGCACACGTGTTTACTCTCGCAAATACGCGCCATTATGGGGAGGTGGCTATCCCTGAGCGGCGGCGGCGGCGGGGGGACGTGACTGCGACACGACTACCGCGGCTGAAGCGCAGCGCCGCCAAAATGAAGTCGTTGTGCCTGATGAAAAGGCGCGCCGTCACCGACGTGCCCGGCAGAATGCGGGAGTAGGAGGGCGCGCCCGCCCGCCCGCACGCCCGCACGCACGCACGCACGGTGACAGGCCCTTCTGAAAGATAAAGGCGTGCCGACTACACTCGCGGTGATGGGCGAAAGCCAGTCCGTATAGGTTCCCGCCTATACCACATATTTAGATATATGGGGAGAAGTAGTCGAGCATGTGAACCACGGTGAGGGATGCGTAAGGCCCTATGCTGTACTTTAATATCTTAACCACAGACAGATGGAATAGCGGAAGATGTGACTGCAGCCATTTTTTTCGGTTTATATACAAGATGAGGAATTCTCAATCGACGGAACACGGACCTAAAAACTAACTTCTTATACACGTAACACATCCCTGTTATCATTCATTATTAGTATTGCAATAAATAAAATACAATAAAATCAATGATCAAACTCGTGTCCGGCTTCACAGCACATCTCCCTACAGGAGGAAATATGCATGCTGGCAACCACTTGCAGGGCAGGAGACCATGATCATAATTATTTACACTGACATGATATACGCGACCAAGGTTAAGTGCACTATAACAACAATTTCTCCTCCGTGGCAGATCGAGGGCCGCTAACTCAACATGTATACATATCAAGTATATATATATATATATATATATATATATATATATATATATATATATTAATATATATATATATATATATAGACGAGCGATGATGGGAGAATTCCGCACCAGGGTCTGGTTAACGTCGTCGGAAAGCAGTGGCTACACAACCTGTTATTACTTACAACTATACACAGCCAGCCTTAAGGTGGGCTAACGTCAGTAGGAAATTGCGCTCAATGACTAGCACGTGTGGAATGCAATCAGATGCATCCCGCAGCAGCCCGCTTCTAAGACAAACGGCGGCCATGTTAGCAGGGGCTTACACGCTGTGTCATCGCCGGACACGCGGCATTACGTAACCACGACAGGACTTCGCACAGGTTACAAATAGTTCCGTGTCGCTCGTCGGCGCCCATGAAGAATAACAGGAAGTCATACACGCACGCATGCCGCCCGCGCGCAGCGCGCGTACAGCGCGATCAACGACAATTCTCTTCTGCCTTATCTGATCGTATTTTGCTGCCCGCTCCAGTTTCAAAAATACCGCGGCTCGCCAAATCGCAAGAGAGCATGTGAAGATGTTGTTTTAGTGCGAGTAAATACATTTCTGGTTATAAGCTCGTCAGCAATAATCACACACTCTCCTCGATTTATGTCGACATTCAACATCTGTATGAGCATTGAGCAACGTCGACCTCGCCGCTGTCATCGTTCGTTCGCATCGAGTCACTAATCAAGAAGGATGGCTTTACATTAAAGACGAACGAAATCTTTACGAGAGTGCACGTCGTTACGGGGCAATAACTGACACTTGGCGCCCGCTAATAGACGTTTAGAGGCGGCATTACAGCCAATCGCTCCCGTCCTGTTGACTTTTCCCGCCGAACCATCTGCACACACACACTCTCTCTCCACACACCTCACTCCATACTCTCTCCTCTCACACACCACCACACACCCCTCACACGCACGCACGCACACACGCACGCACACACGCACGCACGCACGCACGCACGCAGGCACACACACACACACACACACAAACGTCTCTGCGAGTTAAGTGCGTCTAGCGGTAAATGCAGGCACGCGGGCAGCAATTCAAACTGCAGACGCGCACGGTCTCGGCGACTAATTGCGCCGAGTGGTAATGTAGGCAACAACTTCCACGAGAAGACACGACTTTTTTACTTAGCAGGCGCGATTACTAGTCGTTAAGCGAGAGAGCGAGTCGTATACGCGCGCGAGTGCTGCCGTAAACGTTAATGGCGAGGCAAGTCCGAATTCCGACAATCGCACGCCGGGGATAAAGCACCCGGCGGCCAACACTCCACACACACACGCGTACACTCACGAACGCACACACATACACACACGCACGCACACACACGGCCTTCAAATCCGTGGCCTCCAGGCATTAATCGCTAATTTTAATAAGCACAACACAACATCAACTGTATCGAACCGAGGATCGGGCGGCGCGGGGATAATGCACGTCCACGTACAGTGCACAGGTACGTATATACGTATATGGACGAGGGGGCGTCTGAATGGCAAGCATGCCGATAGCGTCTCAAATCAGACACGCAGATCTGGCTAACTAAATCTCTCAATAGCTGGTGTTCGTACGTGCTCCACATCGTAAATATCGTGTGCGCGTCGATTCAGAGGCGATGGTCACGGTTGCAGCCTACGCCTGAGATACGAGAACGACGCACACACACCACAGCAACGAACTGCTAAATATTTATGACGCGCGTAAAATATAATGTGCTGATTTTAGAATAGATAGCAGGCCGCTTTACTGACGCAATTTTTTCCACTGTATTACGTCTTCATCTGTCACCCCACTGCCCACGCAATCTCAGGATATACCCACGTGCACTACCTAATATGCTGTAATATGATGAATATACGTGTTTACTGCGTATTCCTTGGTAACAGACATGGCGAGGTGTGATTTGATATATTGCAGGATACGGTGCCGTCGACGCGTCACATAGTAACCTATAGCAGGAGGGGTAGACTAGTATGGAAAAGGCTCGTACTACACACAACGAGCATTCGACAAAGAGACGGAGAACCCAAAGCTACTACGGCGTTGCCAGCAGGTAGAACACATGCGCAAGCAGAGCACAGAAAAGAAACGGCGAGAATGCTTAGCACACCTGATCTTTATTTTCTCGTTACGGCCCGGAAAGCCAGGATGTGGCCAATGCCACGGACCATGTGCCCGCAGTTGCACCGACGCGGACAATTCAGCATGTCCTATTATGATATTCATCTCCATCATGCCACGGTACAACGCTAATAGTGGCAGATGTTGATAGCTTACCTGGCGTCCAAACAGGTTTCGAGTGCCATCGTATGGGCATCTATAGCATCGCCTTAACAAGCTACGAGGCCTGGCTGAAAGAGTTGCGACGATTTGCATTTATCATTGTCGCGTTGGAGCAACGACGAGTCTCATTATACGTCGTCTTTAACTCGTTAATAAGCCGAATAGCCAGTAGTGCTTGCTTGCGTGCGTGTGTGCGTGCGGGCATCTGTGCTAAACGCCTGAAGCCGTGATTTATAAGCCCACTCTCAGAATATTACTGCTGAGGATGAGGATCCTAAGAAAAAGAGTAAAAAACGAGGCGAAGAAAAACCTACATCTCCCGACCGTAGTAGACCTGTCACAGTCGGAGAAAAAGTGCAGATGCATATATGCTATTTTAATCCCGAGCAGAACGAAACCCGTGCAGCTTCTTTATGTTTTTCTTCCCATTCAGCACGTGTGATTAATTACCAGGCAGCCCCACGGCGCTATGAAACGCCACCTAGCAGCTAGCTGGTCGTTAAGATGCAGACGAAGAGCGCGGCGCTGCGAGCAGCACGACAAAAAAACATTCGAGGAAAAAAATGGCCACCATTTAACAGAACAGGTGTGACATTCTTCAAATGAACTACTCCTAATTGGCTCGCAATTTTCACTCTCGACAGGACTTAAAAAATGAAGGGTCCATCATCTCCCTTTCGAGTTCTCCTCGCATTGGCGCAAAAAAACGTTTCTAATGCCTTAATGGTCATGAATCACACGCAGAGGATAATATCACTAAGAAATGCTAGCGCGAGCTAGGGTGCGCGGACACGCGGACCTGGGAACCGTGTGCACACACAGACAGAGACGCGTCGGCTATTAGTGTAACAAAGACGCTGCGAGACATAATAGCAGTCGGCTCCTTGCCGCCTGACAAACAGGATCTCGCGAAGAGGCAGGCTTACTCACACCGCCATCAGGCGCGGAGAAACTCTCGCATTGTCTGTTTACGACCGCGTGCGATTCGCGTCTTTTTTCATCGGCACTATGCACAATATTCCTGAAAATAACTCGTATAAGCGGCCAAAAATCGATAACTGGACCAAGCTGCCTATATTTATACATATATGTGTGTGTATGTGTGTGTGGTTCAGGTCACAATGCCCACCGAAGTTGACACTGAAACAAACTAAAGCGGGTGTAATAATTCATTGTTCTAGAAACTGTACGGCTGCGTGCTTATAGATTTGATTTTGATAGAAACTTAGTCATGCAAGAGAGCGTGTGTAACGGAGCTGCGTCGATATGTAGAGTAGGTAATTACAGAATTACAGAAAACTATCATTGGTAAAGTAATCTTCGGATGTTTGTTGGGAAGAACACCGGGGTGGAAGCTCTCAGAATACAGGAAGTACGCATGTGAAATCTACACGTGAGTATAGAACGTGATTGGTAAAGTCCATTTCAATATTATACGGTTAACCCGACACCTTGGTGACAGCCTAAGCACGTGCAGACTGAATGGTCTTGCACATGCAGGAAATAAGATGACGTCACCCAGCAGTTGTATATATACGACACACCTCGGAAGAGGAAAGGGTTGGTCGTTGGTTGTGTCGTTCTCTCGCTGTGTACGCACGCATACCGACGAGGTTGAAAGAAAAGACAGACGGACTGAAAGACTGACTGACGGACTCAGAGACTGACGGACGGACAGACGGGAAGAAATATATATATTGGTAACACACTTATCTGGACTCTTTGCCACGATTGTACTGTGGCTGACAATAAAATTACTATGCGTGGAAAACTTCACTCATCGAGTTGTGTTTGATCATTGATGTTACCTCCGCCACGACGCTGCATCAAACACAGAGCATTACCTGACATCTCCTTCAAGCTTCACCGCAAACACGAAACAAGCAGAACAGTTAGTAACACAACGCAAGAAGAATAACAATATCTAACCTACGATCACGTGCCTACATACAGTCGGGCCTCTCTCGACGTATCACACTGAACTGGGAAAAGTAATCACCAAAATTACACGTGCACCTGGGTACTACATATGACACCGGATGACATGTCAATATACGTTAACAAAAAATTGACCATCAGTTACAACCGATATCGGATATAATTTACGAGTATTATTATTTTTAGGCCATATTTAAGCATTCTTTGCATTTTCGGTAGAATATTGTTATGATTTCCCTGGTGTTATTGCGCTCTGCATGATTTCAGCTGTCACATACAGAATGTAGAATAATAAGCTTACAGTATGCTTGAATATTCCTGTGAAATATAAGCAAATAATAAGAGTTAACAATGCCTTTTTAAGATATTTAATATACATTATATCAGGAGCGTATAATGACAAATATATGTCATTATATTTGTCACGTATTTGTCATTATATTTGTCACGTATTTGTCATTATACGCTCCTGATTATATGCGTAGTTAAAAACGTAATGTTACAGCTATTATTAATGACGTAAGATTAACAAGATGTATGCGTGACTAGGTGTAATGTGTCCGTAATTAGGTGTAAAATTTACGTAACAAGGTGTAACATGTGCGTAGCCCGGAGTGACATGCGCGTAACTAGGTGTAACTAGGTGCGCAGACGAGAGCCGCCGCCCCACGTGCAGGCTGTGGTCGTTTCCTTTATGCACATAAACATAACTCGCCACCATATATATATATAATAACCGTTTCAAACGGCCGCCTATACACAGGTACACACATATCTTCACAATCCGCATCTGCTATTTCGCAAAGAAACTCGTTTTGTGAAAGCCTCTACGAGAGTGAAAATTAGCGCAATGCTCACAATCACACGCCTGATTTCACGGGCATAAGGAGAAGGCGCTACAATTCGCGCAGTGTGCAAAAATCGGTCAGATGTCGGCGGGGACCGCGAGCTAAATGTCCGCCACAGCCACCCGGTGACCCTTTCCTTCCTTTCCTTCACATCGAATCATAAAGGATTACCGGCACCTCCTCCCCAACTACATCGGTATATACATACTGGCGACCGATCGGGAAGCAATTCCTATACAACGCCAACACGCCACAGAAAAAACGCAGCCCATCGTAAAAAAAATTCACTGTCATCCTTCCCCAATTACAGTCCCGACGAAAACCCTCCCGAGGATTGGCAGTTAGAGATGAACAATGGCGGAATCGCGGCCGGACCCCCTCCCGGCATCCCCAGCACCGCTCCTCCCTGTTCGAGCACAGACGACCGACCACGAGGCCAGATGATATTATCACGCTGCTTACCTGGTCAAATTACCTAGCAGCCAATACTGCTATATCGAGTTTTCACTGCCATGTCGGTACAACCCCTACAGAGCTCTGTTCTAGTATAAATCAATGCTCGCCCACCACGAGCTCACCGCGTATATAACGCGCAGCATCACAGCCGCGCCGCACGCTATATCGTAATCTACCTGCATTGTATCAGGAGTTAATAAAGACAAAATTGTCTTTATTAACTTTGTCTTTATTAACTTTGTCTTCATTAACTTTGTCTTTATTAATTCCTGATTGTACGAGAGCGTGTTACCGCCGATTCAGTATGACCGTCGCCGCGGCTTTCTGTCGAGGTGACAGTAATGCGGCTGAAACAGTGAGCTGCGGTAGATAGCTGTCGTGTGTATGTGTGTGTGTGTGTGTGTGTGTGTGTGTGTGTGTGTGTGTGCGTGTGTGTGCGTGCGACGGGCA